>NC_057799.1:357164631-357464631 GCF_018294505.1 Triticum aestivum
AGCTACTTAGTTCGGCCGTTCGCGCGCTCTAACGCAGCTTCCGTCGGGCACCCGTAGCACCTCGCCGCCGGCGAGCTCGTAGCGGTCGTCTCCGGCCGTTCCAGCCCCTCCGACCACCGCCGTTGGACGCGCGACGTCGAGCCGCGTCGAACGCGCCAAGCCCCGCCCCCGCAAACCCACTGTGGGTGAAACCCGTACCCCTCCCGAGCCGCGCCGCCGTGCGTTTGGTCACCGGCGTTGCTCCGGCGCCGGCCGCCGACGTGGCAGGCCTGGGGCGACCCCAGTGCCCCTGCCAGTGACCCCTACGGGCCCCAGTTGACTGGGTTGACCCAGTCAACTGCTGACTGGGCAGGCCCAGTCACTGACATGCGGGCCCCGCCACAAAAATAAAAGAAAAAGAAAATGTTTTATAAATAAAAATAATTATTTTAACTAATCACTCACTGACATGTGGGGCCCACCCCTCTAATTATACTGTTAGATTAGTTTAAATAGATATTAGAATAACAGAGACTGACATGTGGGTCCCACTGGACCCACCTGTCTGGTTTGACTGGTCAGCCGACCTGTTGACTTGCTGACGTCAGCATGACCTCATGCTGACGTCATAATTCATTTTCTTAATATAAATAATTCCAGAAATTCAAATAAACTTTGAAAATTCATATCTTTTAAACCGTAACTCGGATGAAAATGTTTTCTATATGAAAGTTGCTCAGAACGACGAGACGAATCCGGATACGCAGTCCGTTCGTCCACCACACCTCCCTAACCTATCGAACTAGCAACTTTCCCCCTTCGGTTCGTCTGTCCAAAAACGCGTAACATCGGGAATACCTCCCGGATGTTCCCCCCCCTTCACCGATACCACCTGCTGTCGCGTTAGGACACCCCTAGCACCGCTCATTGTCATGTCACGCATCGTCATGCTTATGTTTGCATTGTATTTACTGTTTCTTCCCCCTCTTCTCTCCGGTAGACTACGAGACCGACACTGCTGCTGCCCAGTTCGACTACGGAGTCGACGACCCCTCCTACTTGCCAGAGCAACCAGGCAAGCCCCCCCCTTGATCACCAGATATCGCCTACTCTTCTCTATACTGCTTGCATTAGAGTAGTGTAGCATGTTACTGCTTTCCGATAATCCTATCCTGATGCATAGCCTGTCATTGTTTCTACAATTGTTACCCTTACCTGCTATCCTACTGCTTAGTATAGGATGCTAGTGTTTCATCAGTGGCCCTACACTCTTGTCCGTCTGCCATGCTATACTACTGGGTCGTGATCACTTCGGGAGGTGATCACGGGTATATACTATATACATTATATACATGACACATGTGGTGACTAAAGTCGGGTCGGCTCGTTGAGTACCCGCAAGTGATTCTGATGAGGGGGCTGAAAGGACAGGTGGCTCCACCCCGGTAGAGGTGGGCCTGGGTTCCTGACAGCCCCCGACTGTTACTTTATGGCGGAGCGACAGGGCAGGTTGAGACCGCCTAGGTGAGAGGTGGGCCTGGCCCTGGTCGGCGTTCGCAGATAAACAACACGCTTAACGAGTTCTGGGTATTTGATCTGAGTCTGGCCATTTGGTCTATACGCACTAACCATCTACGTGGGAGTAGTTATGGGTATCCCGACGTCGTGGTATCAGCCGAAGCTCTTTTGACGTCAGCGACTGAGTGGCGCGCGCCGCATTGGACCGTAAGCTCGCGCTTGTATTAAGGGGGCTAGGTCTGCTTCCGGCCGCGTATGCAACGTGCAGGTGTGCATAGGGCGATGGGCCCAGACCCCTGCGCGCATAGGTTTAGACCGGCGTGCTGACCTCTCTGTTGAGCCTAGGTGGGGCTGCGACGTGTTGATCTTAGGAGGCCGGGCATGACCCAGAAAAGTGTGTCCGGCCAAATGGGATCGAGCGTGTTGGGTTATTTGGTGCACCCCTGCAGGGAAGTTTATCTATTCGAATAGCCGCGTCCCTCGGTAAAAGGACGACCCGGAGTTGTACCTTGACCTTATGACAACTAGAACTGGATACTGAATAAAATACACCCTTCCAAGTGCCAGATACAACCCGGTGATCGCTCTCTAACAGGGCGACGAGGAGGGGATCGCCGGGTAGGATTATGCTATGCGATGCTACTTGGAGGACTTCAATCTACTCTCTTCTACATGCTGCAAGATGGAGATGACCAGAAGCATAGTCTTCGACAGGACTAGCTATCCCCCTTTTAATTCTGGCATTCTACAGTTCAGTCCACTGATATGCCCCTTTACACATATACCCATGCATTTGTAGTGTAGCTCCTTGCTTGCGAGTACTTTGGATGAGTACTCACGGTTGCTTCTCTCCCTCTTTCCCCCCTTCCTATCTATCTGATTGTCGCAACCAGATATTGGAGTCCAGGAGCCAGACGCCACCGTCGACGACGACACCTACGACACTGGAGGTGCCTACTACTACGTGCAGGCCGCTGACGACGACCAGGAGTAGTTAGGAGGTCCCAGGCAGGAGGCCTTGCCTCTTCGATCGTTGCTACCTTTGTGCTAGCCTTCTTAAGGCAAACTTGTTTACCTTATGTCTGTGTTCAGATATTGTTGCTTCCGCTAACTCGTCTATGATCGAGCACTTGTATTCGAGCCCTCGAGGCCCCTGGCTTGTATTATAATGCTTGTATGACTTATTTATGTTTTAGAGTTGTGTTGTGATATCTTCCCGTGAGTTCCTGATCTTGATCGTACACATTTGCGTGCATGATTAGTGTACGGTCAAATCTGGGGGCGTCACATTGGACATGGAGTTGTGATTTTTCTTTCTCTTGGCATAGACATCTATGTCATCCTCAAGCTCTGCAGGGGCATTGATCAGCTTGGCCCACTCAGCAACGGTTGATTGGTACCTTGTACCTTCAGACGTCCATACAATCCTTCCATCAGGATAGAAATGAGCTCATCATTCCACTTGGTCAGTTTCTGACCCACAAAAGTGTCTACTCCATTGAGTCTGAAACTTTCATGCACTCCTGGGAAGTGGTCTTCATTGTTGTCGATGTATTTCCAGTCAACCCACTTCATGTCACACACACTATGGGCTTCTTATCCAACAGAATTTTCTCATAGAAGTCATGCTGCTCCTTGGTGTGGAATCTATAGTCCACAACAGTCCTTCTCCTCACAGCATATGGATCTGATTGTCTCCACAATCTGAGACCTGCATCTTTTCTGACTTTCATGTTCTCTGCCACTGGATGATTGTCATCATGGTCAGGGATCTTTGGCTTTAGCTTCCTGAGCACTCGGGCTTCCTCATCTTCTTCTTCTTCGATTTCTGGCACTGAGGCCTTGTTCTTCTCAGCAGCTAGTACGTTTCTTGTCCTCCTCTTTGGTGCAGTCTTGGGGGCTGGAGCAGAAGCTTTGGGGGCAGTCTTGGGCTTAGGTGAAGGAGCCCCAGACTTGATGGCATCCCCCATCAGCTTTTCAGCTCTAGGTGCTGGTGCAACATCCTCTTCTTCCTCTTCTTCCTCATCCTCAGCTGGGTCTCTCATCATAGAGTATCTGCCAATTACTCTGGCCATGGTCTTCTTGACCCTTTCCTTTCTCTTCTTGCCCTCAGCAGCCTCTTTTGGTTCAAGAGTGAACTCAATGGTTTCCTGTGTTGAGGCTCTGGCCTTAGACATGGGCACTCTCTTGGCATGTGCCTTCTTGTTCGTCTGGCTTTGTAGAGGCACCTATGCCAAATTCCTTCTTGACAACCTTCTTCTTTGAGCTGACCTCTTCCTCAGTAGCCACATAGTCTTCATCTTTAGAATCGGAATTTCTCTTTCTCCTTGCCCTTGTTGCTTCCTTGGGCAAGTTGCTTGGGGTGCTCCTGCTACCCTCATCATAGCTGCCAGAGGGACTAGTGCCCTCACTCAGATTCACCTGCTCCTCAGACTTGTTCTGGCTATCACTCTGATCATACATTCTGACACTGCAAACTGAGAGTTGACCCTGTGAATAGTTATAGATGAGATAGAGTGGATGAGCATCAAAAAGTGCAGAGGTTTTGCAAAACAAATGAGTCAAAAACTTAGTTTTAGTTTTCCACAGAAAGCATTTCGGAGCTACGATTTGTTAAACTCGGTGAGACCGAAGCAACTTTGGAGTCTAAACTAGTGGAATCGGTCAGACTGAGACACAGTTCGGTGACTCCGAGATTGCTAGGGTTTCACTGAGAGTTGAACTCGGTCACATCGATTTGCAAGTTTTGGTCAGACCAAAAGTTACAAGTGCAATGGCCTAAGCCAAATCGGTGAGACCGATTTCCACAACTCGGTCGGTCTGAGATGAGTTCGGCGGAAACCTAACCCTAAATTTTTTGAATCAAATCTAATCTAAAGGAGGTTTTTGCTGGATAGGATGATCTCATACGTGGTAAGAAACATGGCATTGACTTTGTGCTAAGAATCAGAGGTAAGAATTGCACAAAGATTCAAACTCATACCCTAACTTGGCGATGAGCTCGCTACGACGACAATGGCGGTGAAGATTTCCGTTGACGGTGATGGAGACCAGCGGCGGGAGGTCGCTGGCGACAAGAGGATGATCTGGAGACCCGAGACTTTCAGAGCAGGATACACGCGGGCGAATAGGTTTCGGAGAAATTTCCAAAATTTGACCCGTCGGTATATATATCCTGACCCTGTCGGTGTGACCGAGTGGAACAACTCGGTGGCACCGAGATGCAGAATCGCAAGCGGTTACTACAACTCAGTGTGACCGAATGGTTCTAATCGGTTGCACCGAGATTGAAAACCTAGATGAACTCAGTGAACTCGGTATGACCAAAAAGGATGAATCAGTCAGACCGAAATGCACAGAGAGGTTTTGGAAGTTTAAGTCTATGACGAATCGGTGACCCCGAGTGCTTCTCACCCAGAGGGTTTGAATCTGACTTGATCAAACTTTGTGATGTAGCATGAATAGAGTTTGAGACGAGAAAAGCATAGATAGCTAGAGGAAGTTCTTAGGCATTCTTGTCCATCCATTTGGCAAAATAAGAAGAGCCAATCAATCAAAGCAACAAATGGATGTCCTCGAATGAGAAAAATATTCAATCAACATGCTCACACAATAAAATGGCAAATGAAATATGTGACAAAGCATGCACAAACACTCTAGCATCTATCAAGCAATTGGCGATGACTAGGTCATCTATATATGAGTATATTGACTTCGGAGTCAAATGAGAACATTTGATCATAGGTCATACTCATCGTTTAAGCGCAAGTGGGGTTACCACTTTTACATAAAGCATTGTTGTGTTCACACCATTAGAGTTGCTTTAGCTCAATTCTTAGAGTAAAGCTCCCCCTAGATGTGATATCCCCCCTAAGAGGGATGAACTAACCTTGGGTTTTGTCGATGATGACTTCATGTAGATGTTGAAGATGTGGATGCTCAGTTTTGATGTAAATCATTCAGAGCAATCCATTGGAGTGAGTTGCACTTTGAATACCTACACGGGTTAGTCCCACAAGGAACAAACAAGGATATCCATAGACATAGAGTGATGTACACACAAGATGATATCCATGAAAGCATTAGGTTACCTTGTCCCTTCTCTTACCAACAAGAGGGTTTGTGACTCCTTGAACTAGTGCAAGATGTGGAAGTTGATTGCACTCGTCATTGCCAAAATAAATATGAGTGAAGTATGTTGGCGGAGTCACCCTCAAGAACTCTCTAGTTCTTCTTCTTCGGGATCCACATCAACTTGATGGGAATCCTTGGAGTTGTAGTCGTACTTGATGAAGTGGAACTTGATGTATTCTTGGGAACCCACTTGACCAAGGCCTTAGGAGCTTCTTCAAATGCATCAATCTCCTCTTGAATCTTGTCCTTGCCTTTTTGCTTGTGGTCTTGTGGTGGAAGATCATCTTGAGCTTGTGTCCCCTTGAAAGGAGTAGGATCATACTTCTCTTGTTGAGGAACAAACTTCATCTTGGGGTATTGATCTTCTTCCCACTCAACTCCATTGGCATTGAACTTTCGTTCAAAACCAACACCTTGATTCTTCCGATACCTTCCTTGCTTGCGTACAATTTCCTCAAATTGCTTACTTCCGGCAAGGATCTTGTAAACACCTATATCTATAATTCCCTTCAATAAGCTATTTTTTTGCTCAAGTGTAACTTGGCTAAGAGAATCATTACTGGAATCAAGAGAACTACTAGAAGTAACAACATTGGATTTAACATGATTATTATTACTACTAGAAGAAGAATATTTCTTGCTCTTGTTGCTAGATTTTACTTGTGGCATATAAGTAGACAAGAGTAAATGCTTGGCAATGTAATAAGAACTTTTCTTACGAAGATCATCATTGATTGCTTTTAAGAACCCATGCTCTTGCTCAAGGTTGAGATTTTCAAAGCGTAGCTTCTCATGAGTCTTTAAAAGCACTCGATGATCTACCAAGGTAGTTTCATGAGCTAACTTAAGAGTGTTTAGTTCTTTAGTTAGACGCTCAATCTCCTTCTTATCATCGTCATTCATTTTATCTTGATTAGCATGATTAATAGCCAATTCATCGTAGTTTTCATCACTAGAGTTGTCAACAAGTAAATCATCATCACCTAGCAAATCATCTTCATCACTATTGAAATCAACATACTCGGGGTGTGATACCTTTGGGCCTTTAGCCATGAAGCATCTTCCAATTCCTTCATTTGGTGAGTCAAATATGTTATAGGAGTTGGTTAACACAAGTGCTGGACCGGCAACACCTTCATCTTGAGTATATTCGGAGCCGGAGTGATAATTTCTCCCGGAATGATGGTCGGAGTCGGAGTCGGATACCCATTCACCAACATGAGCTTGATGTCTTCATTTTGTGTAGCTCCTTGATGACTTGCTTCTGTGAGAGGTTCTTCGTTCATAACGATCATCTCTACTCCTTCTCTCCCTTGGAGGTGATTCTTCTCTTTTACTTGTCCTTTTAGGTGAGTCTTCTCTTCTTTTGTAGGGATTCATACACTCATTGGTGTAGTGTCCGGGTCTTCCATAGTTGTAGCAATTACGCTCATGACTAGAAGATATTTTGTCATTGTAGGACCTTGACTTGGAACTTCTTTCTTTGCTTCTACTCTTGTAGAACTTGTTGAAGTTCTTCACCATTAGGCTCAATTCCTCATTGAAGGCTTGTTTCTCACTTGATGTTGTAGGAGCATCACATGAGGCTTTATAAGCACCACTAGACTTGTTGTGAAGCTCTTCTTTATCCTTGAGTGACATCTCATGAGCAACAATTCTTGCAATGACTTTGGTTGGCTTGAGATCTTTGTAATTGGGCATCATTTGGATCAATGTGCACACGGTATCATATTTCCCTTCCAAGGCTCTTAGGATATTCTTGATGATGAATCTATTGGTCATCTCTTCACTTCCTAAGCCAGCAATCTCATTTGTGATGAGAGCAAGCCTAGAGTACACTTCAGCGACACCTTCGCCATCCTTCATTTTGAACTTTTCAAGCTAACTTTGAAGCACATCCAATTTGGTTCCTTGACGGAGTCGGTACCTTTGCATTCTCAAGACGGCTGATTTTGTTGAATTCTTCGGGGCACAATCCGTTGAAGAGGATATCGCAAGCTTGAGCATTGTATTGCGGAATCTTCAATTCTTCCGCGGTAGCTTCACGATTCGGTTCTCTCCCATCAAAGAATCCACCTTGCAAGCCAATACACAGAATGGCCCAAACGGCGGGGTTATGTCCAAGAATATGAATTTTCATCTTATGCTTCCAACTAGCAAAATTAGTACCATCAAAGTAAGGACCTCTACGGTGGTAATTTCCCTCGCTAGACGCCATACTCTCCTAGTTTGTGAAACCAAGGCTATGATCACCAAGGCTATGATCACCAAAGCTATGGAAATCAAGGCAAATGGAGACCAAGGCTCTGATAACACTTGTAGGATCGAAAGTATGTCTAGAGGGGGGGTGATTAGACTACTTGACCAAATAAAAACCTAGCCTTTTCCCAATTTTAAGTCTTGGCAGATTTTAGCAACTTATCACAAGTCAAGCAATCAACCTACACATGCAATTCTAAGAGTATAGCAACGGAATGTAAATCATTGCATATGAAGGTAAAGGGGGGAGTTTGGAGGGAGCAAACGCAATGTAGACACGAAGATTTTTCCCGTGGTTCCGATAGGTCGTGCTATCGTACATCCATGTTGATGGAGACTTCAGCCCACGAAGGGTAACGGTTGCGCGAGCCCACAGAGGGCTCCACCCACGAAGGGTCCACGAAGAAGCAACCTTGTCTATCCCACCATGGCCATCTCCCATGAAGGACTTGCCTCACTAGGGTAGATCTTCATGAAGTAGGTGATCTCCTTGCCCGTACAAACTCCTTGGTTCAACTCCACAATCTTAACGGAGGCTCCCAAGTGACCCTAACCAATTTAGGAGACACCACTCTCCAAAAGGTAATAGATGGTGTGTTGATGACGAACTCCTTGCTCTTGTGCTTCAAATGATAGTCTCCCCAACACTCAACTCTCTCACACAGATTTGGATTTGGTGGAAAGATGATTTGAGTGGAAAGCAACTTGGGGAAGGCTAGAGATCAAGATTCTTGTGGTTGGATTGGAATATCTTGGTGTCAACACATGAGTAGGTGGTTCTCTCTCAGAAAATGAATGTTGGAAGTGTAGGCACGTTCTGATGGCTCTCTCCTCGAATGAAGGAAGGGTGGAGGGGTATATATAGACTCCACACAAAATCTAACCGTTACACACAATTTACCAAACTCGGTGAGACCGAATACTCAAACTCGGTCAAACCGATTTAGTTCAAAATGTGAACGTTAGGATTTTTGGTGGGACCGATATGTCAACTCGGTGGGACCGATTTCATTAGGGTTAGGGCATAACATAATATCGGTGAGACCGATCACATGAACTCGGTGAGACCGATTTCTGTAATAGGCAAACTGAGAGTTGGTCAGGCAAACTCGGTGGGACCGATCGCTCATTTCGGTAAGACCGAAACGTTACGAAGAGGAAACAGAGAGTTTGCATTGCGAACTCGGTGGGACCGATCGCTCATCTCGGTTAGACCGAAACGTTACGAGGGGAAACCAAGAGTTTGCAATCCCATCTCGGTGAGACCGAGATCCCTATCGGTGAGATCGAACTGATTAGGGTTTCTGGCTAAGGCTATGTCAAATGAACTCGGTGGCACCGGATAGATCAAATCGGTGGGGCCGAGTTTGACTTTTGGTTTGGGACATATGTGGATATGATAAAGTGGTTGAGGGCTTTTGGAGCATATCACTAAGCATTTTGAGCAAGCAAGCCATTAAGCAATACCTCATCCCCTTTTAATAGTATTGGGTTTTCCTATGGACTCGATGTGATCTTGGATCACTAAAATGAAAATGTAGAGTCTTGAGCTTGAGCCAATATGTGTCCTTAGCATTTAGAGGGGTCCACATCTCTAGCCCATGCCATGCCAATCATTGAACTTTCTGAAATGATCATCTTGAAAGGGTATTAGTTCAATGAGCTATATGTTGTTAAGAATTACCAAAACCACCCAGGGATTAGTTGCACTTTCAGGAAGACGCTGGATTGACGAGTTGCCGGCGGTTCTTTGGTCAATCAGGACGATGCCAAATCGAGCCACCAGCCATACGCCCTTCTCCCTCGTGTACGGGGCAGAAGCAATTCTCCCCACCGAACTCACATACAAATCACCTCGAATGCTCGCTTATGATGAGCTTGAGCAAGAGCAGTTGCGTCAAGATGACGCTACGCTCCTTGAGGAAGATCGTCTTCAAGTTGCTGCGCGAGCTGCGCGCTACCAGCAAGCCTTGCGCCGCTACCATAGCCGCAAGGATCATGCCCGAAGCTTTGAGGAAGGCGACCTTGTTCTTTGGCGTGTTCAATCGGCCAAGAATTCCAACAAGTTGAAGCCAAAGTGGGAAGGCTCTTACCGGGCAATACGAGTCACCAGGCTCAGCGCAGTCCGCCTAGAGACCGAAGATGGTATCCAAGTGAGCAACTCCTGAAACATCAAACATCTTCGCAAGTTTTACCCGTAAGGCGCGGTTGCCGGGCCCCCCGGCAAACCACCTTTTGTACAAGCCTTGCCGGCAAGGCATGTAACCCTTTGTACAAAGCCAGGCGCAGACCCTGAGCAACAGATGAATAAACGAAGTGCTGGCGCCCTAAGAATTAGCATGCATGTTAGGTTGAGCTTCTCTCTGGTAGGGTTGATAGTGCTTAACGGCAACTAACCCCTAGCATAGAGGTCGAGTGTGTGTCTTTTTGTCCCTTCCAGGCCTCTTTGGTTCGCAGGCTGCACGGGCGCTTCAGCAGAACTCCTTGGAGGAAAGGAGACGAACTGACACCCCGACCCCGGCAAGCCAAGGCTGCCGAGGACAGCAGATTCAGATAAGTCCCTTTTTCCCCCACTGCGTACTTCCGTATGAAACTTGAACATATGAAACTTCGCTCGATCCCATGTCACCGTGCTCCCTCCTTCCCATGCCCAAAATCCCCTTTGGGCTGGAATTTGGTTGTAGCTGTGGTGGATGGGGGACGGACGAAGGGCCTAATCCTACTTTGCCCCTACCTCTGCCACGGGCGTGAGCGTAGCCGTGGTACGAAGCGGGAGGACGGCAAGGCCTGTTGCCAGGTGACATTGTTTACTTAAAAAATAACAAGGACTCGTTCCTTGGTGTGAGCCTCGCTCACGCACAAAAGAACCCGACAAACACCCTTTTCTTCAGTAATACGTTGATTAACAAGTACAATTCATGTGGAATATAAGCATGAGCAAGGGTTTACAAAGTTTAAATTCGGCAAGTGCCCGCAGGCTTAAGATCTAAAAAAAGATAAGATGCCCGTAATCCCTTTCTTGTCCCTCTCCTCGGAAAGCAGATCAAGATAGCAGGAGAGCAAAAAGAGCACCTAGGTGAGGTGCACGCGGCAGAAGACACCAAGAGAACATCCCGGCGGCCGCCCAGAAGAGGGCTGGTGATGATGGCCCCGAGGGAGGAGCCGAAAGATGAGGCAGCGGGACGGCAATACGAGACGAAGGCGTCGATTCCATCATACTCCGACATGATGGCCCGCCACCCGCCTTCTTCGTTTTCTCCGGCCTTCCAGCGCCAGCCGCCAAAAGCAGCAGCCCCGAGAAGTTCAAGGAGTTGGCTTGAGAAGCCACCACCAAGAACTACCCCCCGGGGAATCGCTCTGCCGGGGAGAAGACCAGGTGAAGATGATGGTGCTGCCAGCATCACATGGTGACGGTGCGCCCGACGTCTAGTCGGACCCGTCCCCGTCGTCCTCTCCATCGGTCTCCTCCTCGTCGCTATCGCTCAAGGAGGAGCTTTCGTCGTCGGTCGAGCTCTCCGCGCAGCACCCTAACCGGATTCCCGAGTGCCCAAAGACCTTGACGGAGAGCAGGTCAGCCTCCACTAATTTGAAGCGGAGGATGTGCTCTTTCATCAAGCAGTGGGCGCGTGCGAAGGTTTTCCAACCGCAACGAAGAAGCATTACATGAGGGACGGGGAAGTCTACGTTCACCCACATGTCGCCATTGCAACAGCCCCTCATGTGAAGCCTCAACCTCGACGGCTGGTCGACCTCCAGCACCCCCGCGAACGGCTTGGGAAGGCGAAGACGGCTATGTGGCGGTTCGCGCAGCCCCAAGATAAACTCCAGCGCCGTGTCTCCGGCAGACCACTTGACGGAGCGGGAGGAGACGGCGGTGCCGCAGATGCTCCACTTCCACGTCCACTTCTGCCTCGACCACCTCGCCGACCGCGACCCCGTCCAGCACCTCCGCCTTGGGCGCTTGGCTCTTCCTTAACCGCCGCGGCTCTCTGGCGAGAGGAAGATTTCGTCGCCTCTGTAGGGGGATGGCCGTGACCACGCCCTCTCGGCATGATGGTGGATGAAGAACGGAGAAGAAGAGAAGACGCAGAAGGATGCCCCTCCTTCTCCTCCCGATCCCCTTTTTATAGCCAAGCAGGAAGGGGCTGGGGGCTGGCTCTATACCCTCTCTGGAGAGCCCCTTCGAGTCCAGCTCATTAAGGCCATTGGCAACGAGCGGAGTCGTCGACCGCCCTCCCCGCGCCAATCAAAGGTGCGTGGGTATCTGCCATGGCATGCCTTTCCATATCCCACGCGTTCGCCACCTACCCCGCACCATGCATGCGGCGTACGTGGCGAAAAAGGCGGGCGTAGTGGGATGCGTGAAACAGCGGTTACCATCCCGTGAATAAAGGCTATTCACGGGCCGCTGCAAGCACGATAGACTAGAAGATTACAGCAGTCGACTGCTGCCAGGCGTGCCCGTGCACTGTTTGGGCCTAGCCCAACACTGCCCCGCACCCGTGTGTGGCCCAGGCCTGGGGGCTCCTGTCGGCGTACTAAAGTATGGGCCTTTAGCACCCCATACTTGTGCACGGGCAGTCGTAGCCACACCTGCGGCAAGGCCTGAAGAGGACGATCAAGGATAAAAACAAGATCACTAGAGAAGCAGTCAAGCCAGTGATTAGAGAATAGAAGACCAGAAGCTGAGGTCCCGACAGATCCTTGCCAGGGTGGCTCGCGAAGCCCCCGGCGAGATCCTTGCCGGGATGAATTGCTAAACCCCCGGCAAGGTCCTTGCCGGGGTAGAGTACAAGGCCCAGCAAGATTCGCGCCTGGCCAGGTTCCGCCACCACCTCAGCGCAGCGACTGGCCTGCCAGCCCGGCAAGCACCTGCGTGGTGGCGTGCAGATCTTCGTGAAGATCCTGCCACCTCTCCAGCGCAGCAGCTGGCCAGCCAACTTGGCACTGCATGCCTTGTCAGCCTGGACGCGCGTCAAAGCGGGGTGAGGCGGCGACGGACGGGACGGGCTCTATTCCCGTCCCCGTTAAAGCTAAGGGGCACGTAAGCAGCGCATTTAATGCGTTTGTCCTCAGACGCCAGTGATAAACATAGACACTGTAGCTACTTTACACCTCCTGTGTGCCAATGTGGCAACCCCTTGGACATATAAAAGGAGGCCCACGGCGTACTGGAGAAGGATTCGGACTTTTGAACCTCTCGGCCCAGCTTGTGTGCATAGCAGCTAGCCGAAGCTCAAGAACACAGAATATACACTCAAGCAGGACTATGATTTTACACTGCTGAGCGGCCCGAACCTGGGTAAAACCCATCGTGTTGATCGTTAGACCTGCTCTTTGCACATTCCTCTTCCATGGCAAATCGTAGAAGGGATCCACGGGATCTCGTAGGTGTCGTTTCCCCGACAGTATGTCAGAAATTAATTAATTTGCCTCAAATCGGTCATCGCTATTTATTGAGAAAAGTAGTAAAAGAAAATAGGTAGATTTTTGGGGCGCCCAAAGAATGCGATAGCAAATCCGGAATTGAAAATGTGGTGGTTTTCTACGATTCATTCCCTCGCGTACCTGTGTGTTCCCGGCGAAATCGATCAAAGCAAAGATCGTTTGGTTGAGAAAGGTGTGCGTGATTACCATATAGATTAAGTCGATCAAGGTGTGCATGAGCACTATAGAGATCAAGTCGACCAAACATGCCACGTACTGTGTATTGGTTCGGCTAGCTTAGCGTTGTCTCATCGTCGTTCGTCCATCGGCGCTGGGACTGGGCCAACGAGCTGGACAGAGTTATGGAGGATAACTGAGAGTAGCACGCAAAATCAGACTTTTATGCAGTAGCTTTTGCTGCCTGCGCCATGGTAAAAAGGAGAGACAAATTAGCAAGTGTAAAGATAAAAAGATTGCACAAGATCCAACAAGTGCATCCAAGTGCTACATGGAGTGTGTGGGTTTGCTTTATGCGGGAGAAAAGGCTGGGAGACATGGAGCATGTCAGGGCAGAGGCAGAGGCAGAGGCTGCCCACCATGTATGCATGAATGTAATGTGAACTCTACCTTAGGTCAGCTTTTTTGGGTCCTTGTGCTCTCCACTCACTAGTAATACTACAAAAAACACTACTCCAAATCCAAATGATAATGCTACGTACTATCTAATCATCCACGTCTCGAGGATCACATGTGCGGTGTGAGCGGGGCAAATAAAGACCAACTCCTTTAGGGCAATGATCTATGCATGATGGCAATATCAACCATCTTCGGCAACCCTAGCAGAAGAGAAGGAGAGGCTTTGGCCACCATAGGTGCCCGCATCATCGACCTCTTAAGCCAAAAAGGAGTTTGCCCACTTCCATCTTGGAGTGTTTACCTCCTTCCCTTTTTCTTTCACCTCACCCTTTGCTTTTGCCCCTTTCAGGGAAATCACTGCTTCAAAGGCACCGCTTTGGCACATGCACATCACAATTTCTGTATAGGTTCGTGGGAGCGACGTGTATAGATACATGACCTGATACACGATCCACTGGGAAACATTTTTTGATTTTGATCGTGTATATTTAGCATCCACCTCCATATACACCATCCACTAGAGATGCTCTCAGGCTGAGTTACTCGTGTCATACAAAAGGATCGGGAGTCGCTGACCTTACACTGTCTCAGGCTTTTCGTGTATCTCTCAACCTAGCTAGAACTGTCCAAGGTAGTAGGCAGCATCTGTCAAATATGGCTCGTCATATATCGCATTGGGCAGTCCGCTCCGGACGCATTGCTGTCGCATCAGAAATTCAAAATCACCTCGTTTAAAATGTTAAGGGGAGCGACTGTAATACGAGATATTCCCTTAGAATATTACTTTAGTGATCTAAATGCTTTTATATTAGTTTATAGAAGGAGTATTAATTTCACCTTGTGGCTTAGGGACAAACATTGGAGGCTCAACTTAAGCAATTTTTTTGTTAGAGTGCAAAATATTACATAGACCTTTCTAGCCCACCTGAAGCTAGCCGGGCTTTCCTGGATGAACAGAGATGTGAGGATATACCACAAATATCCCAGGAATAAAATGATCCTCTTATTGCAGGATTCACGGAGGAGGGGCCAAGAAAACGGCTCTCTAGGTGAAATATGATAAATCTCTTGTTCCTGATGATTTCCCGAATGAATTTAATTAGATTTTTGGGGGTGTCATCAAGGTGATCTTATGGCGCTTTTTGTTGATTTTTATGAATCCAGTTTACCAATTTGTAGCTTGAATTTTAGGGTGACAATAGTGCGCACGAAACAGGATTTTGTCCCGCTTTACAATTTACATATAGAGCACACCATCATGTTCATATAGTAAATTCAAGTACAAGAAAAATAAATATAAGTTAACTGGGAAACAACACAAACATGCCCTAAAAAGAAGAAAAGAAAGCCACTAAGTGACTGATAGATCAATGGCCAGGAGGCGGAGCAAGGTGGAGCCCTGCCGCAATCAGCACATCCATCATGTCGCCTAACAGATTTTTGTCCCATTATCTAGAAAGCGGGCGTCAGTGTTACAAAAAGACCCAAAATTTGAATATCGAGTCGGTGGCCCGTCGCAAAAAGACCCGCTCGAGAACCATCTTGTTATGAATCATCCAAAGGGGGGCACGCCTATACCTCGCTCAACATGAGTTCGATGGTAGTCATACGCCTCAAGCAAGCACCATACTGGGCCGGCCCAGGCGCGCGAGAGTCCACTTCCTCAGGTTTTTTTTCTTATTCATTTTTTTTCATTTTTAACCTTCTTAACTTTTGTTTGTACTTATAAATATTCTAAACGTAAATATTACAAAAATATACTTTACATCAATTGTTGAAAAATGTTGATCATGCATCTGAAAAAGGTTAAATGTGTTTAGAAGAAATGTTTCCGATATATACAAAAAAGTACAATGAGTATGGAAAACAGTAGACAATAAGTTTAAAAATATATTTAATCATTTATTTGGAAAATGTTAAACATGTATATAAAAAACGTTCTTGTGATATAAAAATGTCTAGTGTTTTTGAAAAAGAGTAGACATACAAAAATATATGTTTTTTTATAAAATGCTAAAATTAGAAATAAAAGCATAAACTTTAAAAATGTTAATCGTGTATCAAAAAAATGTTAATCATCTATTTCAAATATATTAAATGGGTAAAAAAATATTCCTGATGTATACGAAAAATGTAGAATGTGTAAGAAAAAATGAGCATAAAAACATAAATTTTAAAAAAATGATGATCGTGTAAACAAAGTATTAATCATATACTTAAAAAAATATTAAACATGTATTATAAATTATCCTGATATATAACAAAAATATACAATCTGCATGAAAAAAGTAATCATGTATTTGAAAAATATTAAACATGTTCCTATTGTATACTTAAAATGTACAAATGTGTATGAAAAATAAAGACATGTATTGAAGAAAAATGAAGAAAACCCATGAAAACTGAAGAAACAAAAGAAAGAAATAAAATAAACACCACAAAAAATAAAGAAAACCGTGAAAATCCATGAGGAAACAGAGAAAAATAGAAAAATAAAACAAACTGAAGAAAAACAAAGAAAACAGATGAAAACAAAGAAAGAAACAAAAAAATAGAGAAAAATAAGGAAATAGATAAAACAAAGAAAGAACAAAAAATTGAAGACAAAAGGGAAACAAGAAAATTGAAGAAAAAAACAGTGCAAAAAAGAAAACCGAGGAAAAACCATAAGAAAACCAAAAAAAGAAAGAAAAAGAAAACAAGAAAAACTAGTGAATAAATAAAAAATACAAAAAAAAGGCTAGAACTAGAGAAGAAACCCACACAAATTAAAACGGAAGAAAACACGAACTAAACCCAATGAACGAAACTCTACAAACCTGAACGAAACCCCTGAATTGAAAAAAAAGAGGAAATGGGCTGGCCGAGTAGTGGAAGTGGGGGGACGAAGCTTCAGGTGAGAAGGAAGGAGCACTCGCGCTAAGCGAGATATAGCTCCCGCAGTCCAAAGTGTCCAGGTCATTGCCCAAACACTATCCAAAAAAGGCAACGCCTCCTCCCTATATGGTTGGCCCGAGTTCTCAGAAGCTCAGCAAGGTTCGAGGCAACCAAAATCATCATGTCTGAGTAGATAGCAAATATGTTCATGAACAACGCAAAGTGGAGATCTGCCCAGTCATGAATCTAGCCAGAAGAGGATCCCGTCTCCATTGCTTACGGAGACAAAGAGCCCAAGTCGAATCTCATGCTTGATCAGTTGGATTAACTTCCAGAATCAGAACCCCTTCCTACTCTCACAAGCGAGAAGAGACGACCCTTACAAGCATCCTCCTTGAGAATTTTTCAAACTCATCTCAACATAAGGGCCACATTCATGCAATGGGAGGTGAGAATACCTAAACCCCCAAGTCCTTAGGCAAGCATATATCCACCTACTTGACCATATGGTATTTCTGGTGCCCGTTCACCGCATGCTAGAGGAAGTACGATAGATCCTTGTCAAAGGAGTTGTACACCCGGATGGCCTACAAGACACACGCGGCTATGTAGCACCTTCGAGTAAGTATCCCAAAGTAGTATAGATCCCAACAAAGAGCGGAGGAGAGTGTTAATGCGTGCGTTTCTGTCGCACACAAGTTGTCATAGGTCTTGTGTGAATTAATTGTTTTGGTATCTGCAAGGATTAATGCGGTGACGGAAAACAAGTAACTAGAAGTTGGAATGAAGTAAATAGAATAAAAGTAAAACACTGACAGTAAATTGTCGGTTTGTCTGTAGTAGAGAGGTTAGGCACCAGAAAAATTTAGATCATGTTATACATCGGATGTGCCAGTGCATCGATAATACTAGTTACTTTTTTATGTATTTCTACCTCTTCGATTATATGTTCAATAGATGCTTCACCCTTGAACACTTGAACTCCTCCATGCAGGGATTGCTCACCTTTATTGTCCCGCGCCAACTCTTACTACACATAAGCAACTTGCTAATCATTTATTGATTTGTTTTGAAAAAAGGATTAATTTATTAAAACATGAACATTTTTGGAATATTCCAATATTTTGAAATTTCTAACATTTCTTTTAAAAAGACCTTTTCTCGGAATATTTGTTAAATGGAATATCAAAAATTTTGAATATCCTTTTGAAAACATGAACACTTTGCAATCATATTTTTAAATGCATTTTTAAAAACACAAACAAAACAAACAGTTTGGAAAGTGTGAACATTTCTAAAAAATGAATATTTAGAAATTTCAATATTTTTTATAATTGAAGAAAGTGAAAATTTTAAATTTCCAAGCATTTATAAAAAATTAAAAAAATTAAAAAAATAAAAACTAGTAAAAAAATACTACCTCTTTCACAAATATAAGATGTTTTGGATATTTTAATATGAACTACATACTGACTGAATTGAGTGAATAAACACACAAAATGTGTCTATATATATTTGATTCATAAAAAAGTTAGAGCATCTTATATTTGTGAAGTTAGGGGTAACAGAAAAAAACACATGAAAAAACCTTCCAGAAGATTTCGAAACCAGGTCGCTTGCTCGTGTAAAAGGCTCAAAGTGGGTTGTCCCAGTTCTCATCGCTCGGGGGGTGGGCATTTCCTATTTGGCACTGCAGGCGCCGGTTTTAGCTGTTTCTGCAAATCGGCGCCTGCGACGGTGCTAGTTGGGCCGGCCCGTTTAAAACTCGAGCGTTTCCGATTCACCCCCCCCGTCCCATGGCTCATTCCGTCTTATCCCCCGACCCCCATCCCCTGTTTCCTCTTATCCCTCCTCTCCCGACGACTTCTCTATTTGTCCTCCCTCTCCCCGATGATTGAGTTGGATCCCCAGGGGAATCAGGCGCATCGACGAACCCTAATCTGACGACTGGTGCATCGACGGCTTGCATCATCGGCATTTTCGGTTCTTCCTCTGTCCCGTGATGGCTTCGTTTGGTTTGTTCTCCTTCTAACCCTAATTCCCCTTAGGTCTTCGGTTATGATCTGTTTTTTTGTGGTGCTCGTTCTTGTGTTGCTCTTGTTTACACATGGATCTAGTCATGTGCAGTGATGGATAGTGTCTCTGGTATCTAGGGTGTGGGGTAAAAAATTCGCCCCCTTTTTAGATCTTCTGTTGCATCTGTATAAATGCATCTGCTGCCATCTTGTTTGTGCGGTGATAGTTTTCTCCCGTGTGTTGATGCGTGTGAATTCATCTCCCGTGACGGATGGCATCTCCCGTGTGTTGATGCGTGTGAATTCATCCCTCTGCCATCTGTGTAAATGAATCTGCTCTTTGTTTATTGTCTTGATGCATCTGAATTCATCTCCCCTTAGGTGGTTGCTTCTGTTTTTGTGCCCAGCGTAAACCGTGGGGATGGGGTTGGGTACTTAAAGTGGCATGCATAACCATAGTTGAAATTTTCTAGGGGTTTGTGATACTTAATAAGTTGTTGGCTCTGAGTAGGATTTTGTGAGATTTGAGAGCGATCAGACATGTATTGGAGTAGAAATCAAGAGTAGATTGTGGGTGTAATGTGGGAATTCTGATGGTATAGTACAATTTTTTAAGTACTATAAGTGTGTTTACATCATATTTTTAGTTATTTAACATCAACTTGAATCAGTATATAAAAATATGTTGAAAGACCTTTAGTATTTCATGGTTTGTTGACAAATTCCCCTTAGTACGTTATTGTTGATAGTTTGTGTTTATGTCTGTAGTAGTTGTTGTCTAAGACACATCTAGATGTGCCCTAGTTATTGCACATCTTAGTTATTCAATCAAACCAAAAAGAAAAAAGAAAAGGATAACAGAAAATGCCCGCTCAAATCTTCACATAAAATCAGTGGCATAGAACTTAGAATGTGCTATACTTATGGCACATGTAGATGTGCTTTAGCAAAAAATGTTTTTTTAACTAGGACTTGAATTTGCAGAAAATTTCCTCTTAGTATTTCTATGGTTCCTTGTCCAATCCCTTTAGTATGTTATGGTTTTCTATATTATCTGGAATATGATAGATTCATAAGTAGTGCTCATTTGTTAATAGTTTTTGGTAAATCTGTATTTGCAGCACAAGAAGGAGGTGGGGTTGGCCAAGTTGAAGAACCAGAAGGGGAGGAACCAACTGAATACCCCCCACGAGGTCTCTGGAATGACTTAGGTGGTATGTTTGTTTTTATCTTTTCAGTTTGTAGCTTTTAAATTTGTTATAGTACGAAATTAGATCAAATTGCTGGAAAAACAAATTTTGTGTCAGCTTTTGGTCTTACCAGATGTTTGTATATTCATTTGTAAGTTGTCCTGTTTGAATGTTTAGTTTGTGTCTTTTTTTAATTTACATGTAGATCACATATTTTCCTTCTCTGTAGTAACATGTTTTCTTCTCTTATATTTCTTGAATTACATGTTCATTAATCATTTTTATCTAAATGCTTGTTTTTATGTGTTTTTTCTTATATTTCAATATAGCTGCTTGTCTTGGTGGTCCTATAGCGTTTATTGTGATACTCTATCAGGCTATCCTTTTTTCATATTCCATCTATATTTATTTATTCTCTAGTTTTTGCACCGTCTTATCAGTTGTTGTTCTTTTTTTCGCAGCCTGAGTGTTCCCTAGGAAGTTATGCAAGCCTACATATATTACCAGACTATCTTTCAAGCATTTCAACAAAACTGTCAAGAAGTTTAGTGAGATTCAATTAGGCCATGTGAGAAAGTACAAAATGGAAGCCCTACTTCATATGCCATACAAACTTAATATCCCAATGAATCTGCTTGAATGGATAGATCATGATATGTTTGGAAGTATAGAGCCCTGTTTCAAGCATAAGAACAAAGTTATCAAGATTACTGAAGATATGGTCGACAAATTTTTTGATTTCCCTGGTGGCACCGTGCCTTTTGTATTTAGTAGTGACGATCCCCAAGTGAAGGCAGAGGTTACAGAGTTAAGGAACAAGTATCTTGGCCATCGGAACAAAATGCCAATCAACAAAGTAGAGGAGGTGATGCTTAGTGACGAGACCGAAGATGGTTTTATCAAGAGCTTCACTTTTTATTTCCTATCATCTATTTTGGGCCCTGCGTCATACTGCTTTGGTAACACCAAGTTCTTGTACTCTCTAAGAGATGTTTCTGCTATCCCTTCACTTGACTTTGGGTAATTGGCACTGGATTTCATGCATGAGGAGTCAGAGCGTCACTTTGAAATGATCATGAATAGACCAAGTGTTGAGGAAATGAACAAGGCTTCATATATTGGGGGTGTCTTCCTATTTGGGGAGTAAGTTCAGTCTTGAGTTCCACTATTTTCTATCTCTCCACTTTTTAATTGACTGACCTGTTTATTTTTTAAATGACAGATCATTTATCTAGATTTTGTTGATTTTGATGTTATTGAGAATCATCAGTCAACTGTGGATTATTCTCTTCCTTGGATATCTCACATTAAGAATGAAGATTTCAAGTATCTCGCAATGGTTGATAGGAATTACGAGTCTAGTAAAAATTTCGGGGTTTTACCAGTAAGTATCATATACTGTATATCGTTTGTTGACTTATGTTTTTAGTTCCAGTATTTATTTTTTCATCATTTGTTCAACTACAATTTGTAGCTATGAGACATATCATGCACCCACTATGCCAATGTGGTGCCTGTTAACAATGCACCTGATGTTGCTGCTATGTTTCATTCAGTTCCTTATGTGGAGGTATTTCTTATGAGTAGAATCATTCATTTCTATGTGTTTTCTTCTTTGTTGTCTTTCTTTATCTTATATAGCTAAACATTTATTCGTAATGTCAATGTAGGTCAACAATGCCAATAGTGTTCCTGAAGCTCTCAATGAGGACACGTCAATTGATTCAAAAAGTCCACATATCATTTCAGAAGGTCCCAGTGCAAAAGTTGAACCCGATGTAAAAGTTAAACCAAAGCCGCATTTGAAATCAGGTATTTTTTTGTATTGTGCCTTTTTTAGTTCCGATCTAAGTGTTTTCTTGAAAGAAGTGTCATGTTTACTAAGAATTATATAATCCAGGTTCCCTCCAATGATGTCGTTAAGCAGGAGCCAATCGGACCGAAATTTGAGGTATTTGTTTTGTATTGCTCATTATGTGTGTGCTATCTTTGTTTATCTCATGCTTTCATTTTAGGCCTGAATTCTGTGTGTTTCCTTCTGTCCAGAATTCTATGTACCAAACACCAATTTTTCCTGTTCATGGTACACCTCTGAATACTAACTCTGTTGAGCAAGCAACTACTTCACAACCTAAGGTCTGCTTGAAGTTTCTCAAAAAAAGTTTCCCAATCCTAATTTTGAATGAACTTACAGCAACATTTCAACTTCCTTTCTGAGCATGAAGAAAAATTTCTATCAACTGAAGCAGTTGATATCAATTTTTCTAGTGGAACTAATGCAAAAAGAAGTTTTATATTGATTAGTTCCGCTTCTTCAAATGAAAGAGTTAAGCGCTTCCAAGGGACTCCAACCATTATTGAGGATGACTCTCCTATCACTCCTGCTGTTGCGACTAATGAAGACATACCAGCCTCTGACTGTGACATAAGTGTAGGAATTCCAATGAACATGGACTTTGCTGTCCAACAAGGTTACAATTCTTGTCTATTATGTATTTTTCTTTCTCTCTTTTTCATTTTTTTGTAATATGAGTCTGGGCGCATTGCATCATTTAATGTTCAAACTTTTTCTATCTGTGATATGAAGGCTATTCTACAATGAACAATGCAGAAGCTGGACCAAGTACAGGAACTAATACAATTGAAAAGAAGAACAGGAAAAAAAGAGCAGCTAAACTTCAATCTCCAAATCCACCCAAGAAGCTCAAAATATCTCGAGAAGTGGATATCTTCTTTTCCAAATATCTGAGGAAGCCTATCTTCCAAGACTAGTAAATTCTCTTATTCCTTTAGTTATTTTGTCATTCCAATTCAATAATTTATGAAAACTTTTTTTAGTCTAGACATCTACCTACGAAAATAATTGTAGACATTTTCTAATCTGTGAGCAATTTTCTGCACTAATTTAGATGTAGACATTTTTCCTTCATATTGTATTATGTAATCCTAACAATTATCTGGATCAACCAAAGGTAGTTGAGATGAAAAAATTTGTAGTTCATATAATTTTAGACTAAAAAGAAATCATATGGATACCAACCTAATTCAGTTTACAGCTCAATGTTCATAGCCTATAAAAGGAAGTATAACTTTTTTTTGGCCACCGTAGTGTTGCATATGTATTTTATAAATTGTTAAACTATCTTTTTAAGAACCATTTTCTCCATATAACAATAGTTATGCTTCTTTATTCTGTCCAGCACTGTTTTTGTCGACATAGAGGGTTTTCCTGTAAGCTATGAGAATTACTTATCTTCATTTAAAGCGAGGGGTGAGATTGGAGATGAAGTGATGAACTCTTTTATCCAAGTTCTTAACTACGAATCAAAGATGTCATCTGAAGTAAAGCCTTATATCAAGAAGTACTATTTCACTTCGTACTTCACTGTGAGTTTTCGTTCTAAACTGCCTATTTGCTACTCTTTTGAACATTTTTTATTTTTACTTAAATTCATTGATTTTTACCAAAAAAATTGTTGGTCACAGAATAAATTGTTGGTTACCCCTGAGTCATTTGGTCCAGTTACGTGCATACGAGAATTTGACAAGATTAATTCAGAAGAAAGCCTCTGGAAACAAGACTTGGTAAATCTTTTTCAAGTGATATTATGTTAAGCAAGATATTTTCTATTTGTTTTGTCTTATGCTCATTCTGCTTTTTTTGTTGCATAGTTATACTTCCCTACTATAAAATCAAACCACTGGGTTATACTTTCCATAAACTCTCTCTTTGAGAGATCTCACTTTTTTGATCTCTGTGGCACTATCCTGGGAACTACCCAATAAGAACTTGTTTACAACTTGGTAAGTAATTATTGAGACATAATATCCTTTGATTTCAACGGAAACATTTTTTTTCTGCTCTACCACTTATGAATGTCTTTAACTGTGTGTACATATATTAAACAGCTTTCCAACTACAACATGCTTTGCAAGCTGAGTAAAAAGCCATTCAAGAATGTATTCTCTTTCAAGCTTCAACCTATAGGACCTTACCCAACAAACTATCTCATGTAAGTCCATTTTTCTTCTTTGTGTTTGTATATTTATTCATTTTTTCAACTGCAACTTTATTCAACATACTTCTCCGTACTTATTACTTTTTTCCCTCCTACTTGTTGTTATCATACTTGATACTCCTCCTCAATTTTTTTCCATGTTTTGTATTCTTTATGCAGGCATGACTTAGGCCACTATCTGCCTTTATACATGGAAAATTTTGAAGGCAAAATGATGAAGAGTTTTAGTGTGGTATTTCTTGAAAACTCTTTGCCTTATTTTTTTGTATGTGCAAAACTGAATCCAAAACAAACTAGTGAGGTAGGCCATTCGATGTGTTGGGAGCTGGAGACATTTGTTGGCCCTATTTTTCTGGAAAATGAACACCATGAAGTCCGTTAAACTACATGTGCTTTCTGTTTTAGCTTACTAGGAATGACATGACTTGATTTTGTTCGATCATGGTTATCTGTTACTAGCAATCAGTAGCTAGTTGTATGCTAATGTAATTAGTTCTTTAATTGTGTTGCTAATTGATAATGTATCTTTGAAATGGCACAGTTGCTGGGTACTTTCGCATGTCTAAGACTAAATGCTAGTCCCAATCATATGCACATCATTTTTAGAAGCTAGGACTTGTCTATATACATTGAATGCTTGGGTGGAATTGATATTATTCATTTTTCTGAAGTGCGAGTTTGTTTACTACCCATCCTTCTTTTACCCAGAATATTTTAGGTCTTGTTATGTGTTGTACCATGTCCTCCCAGCAGTAATTTTTTTAGCATGCTCATATGATTAGTCAAGCGTCTTTCTAGTGTTTACTATCTCTGTAGCCTCCTGTAACCAGTCATGGCTCTACTTCTCTAGTACATTTTTTGTAGTACTTCAAAAAAAATTCTCAAGTTTTGTTCTTCTATCTCTCATAATCTGTCTATATTATCTTTATACCCAGGACAACATTCCAAAGTACAGAATGATCTCTGCGTTCAAGTCATTCAAAAGCACCTTGAACAAACTGAAAGAAGAAGATCTGCCAAGACCAAATAGACTTTTTCGAAAGATGCATCTGCAAACATTTATAATGTGTAATTGATCGGAGAAAAGCATGCATTTTCATGTCTCCAACAGTTTCATCTATAATAGTACGGTAGTAGATGCACAGTACTAGTTGTTCAAACATATGTTATGCGAGCAAGTGCTATACTCTTGGATATCTACTTTTCTTCGTGAAATATATAGTATTTTTGTTGCAATCAATGTGCATACGAAGCGTATCTTTGTTTTGCTAAAAGTGGAACTATATTTTCTATATTTTTCTTGATTGTTTCCTCCCTTCTGTGTGTTTTAAAGCATTTGCCATTTCAAATATAAAAGTTAGTCAATGTCTGATTTATGCCGGTTTAGCTTTACCATGTTTCAGACTTATACTTTTTAACTATTGAGTTAATTACCGGCACATCTGATGTAAAATGTGCCACTTGTTGGGGAACGCAATATTTCAAAAAAAATCCTACGATCATGCAAAATCTATCTAGGAGATGCATAGCAATGAGCGAGGAGAGTGTGTCTACGTACCGTCGTAGACCGAAAGCGGGATCATTTCGTAACGCGGTTGATGTAGTCGAACGTCTTCACGATCCAACAGATCCTAGTACCGAACGTACGGCACCTCCGTGTTCAGCACACGTTCAGCTTGATGAAGTCCCTCGAGCTCTTGATCTAGTTGAGGACGAGGGAGAGTTTCGTCAGCACGACAGCATGGCGACGGTGATGATGAAGTTACAGGCGCAGGGCTTCGCCTAAGCAGTACGGCGATATGACCGAGGTGTGTAACTGTGGAGGGGGGCACCGCACACGGCTTGGAGTGCCTTTGGGGTGCCCCCTGCCCACATATATATAGGAGGGAGGGAGAGAGGCCGGCCCTCGTAGGGGCGCGCCAAGTGTAGGGAGTCCTACTAGGACTCCCAAGTCCTATTAGGATTCCCTTTTCCTTTTCGGAGTAGGAAAGAACGAAAGGAGGGAGAGGGAGAAGGAAAAGGGGGGCCGCTCCCCCACCCCTTGTCCAATTTGGTTTGGGCAGGGGGGCACGCGCCACCTCGTGGCCCTTTTTCCCTCTCTCCACTAAAGCCCAATAAGGCCCATTAACTTCCCCCGGCGAATTCCCGTAACTCTCCGGTACTCCAAAAAATATCCGAATCACTCGGAACCATTCTGATGTCCGAATATAGCCTTCCAATATATGAATCTTTACCTCTCGACCATTTCAAGACTCCTCGTCATGTCCGTGGTCTCATCCGGGACTCTGAACAGACTTCGGTCATCAAATCACATAACTCATAATACAAATCGTCATCGAACGTTAAGCGTGCGGACCCTACGGGTTCGCGAACTATGTAGACATGACCGAGACACATCTCCGGTCAATAACCAATAGCGGAACCTGGATGCTCATATTGGCTCCTACATATTCTACGAAGATCTTTATCGGTCAAACCGCATAACAACATACATCATTCCCTTTGTCATCGGTATGTTACTTGCCCGAGATTCGATCGTCGGTATCATCATACCTAGTTCAATCTCGTTACCGGCAAGTCTCTTTACTCGTTCCGTAATGCATCATCCTGGAACTAACTCATTAGTCGCATTGCTTGCAAGGCTTATACTGATGTGCATTACCGAGAGGGCCCAGAGATACCTCTCCGATACTCGGAGTGACAAATCCTAATCTCGATCTATGCCAACCCAACAAACACCTTCGGGGACACCTGTAGAGCATCTTTATAATCACCCAGTTACGTTGTGACGTTTGATAGCACACAAAGTGTTCCTTCGGTATTCGGGAGTTGCATAATCTCATAGTTAGAGGAATATGTATATGTCATGAAGAAAGCAATAGCAATAAAACTTAACAATCATTATGCTAAGCTAACGGATGGGTCTTGTACATCACATCATTCTCTAATGATGTGATCCCGTTCATCAAATGACAACACATGTCTATGGTCAGGAAACTTAACCATCTTTGATTAGCGAGCTAGTCAAGTAGAGGCATACTAGGGACACTCTGTTTGTCTATGTATTCACACATGTATCAAGTTTCTGGTTAATACAATTCTAGCATGAAGAATAAACATTTATCATGATATAAGGAAATATAAATAACAACTTTATTATTGCCTCTAGGGCATATTTTCCTTCACCACTCGATGTCAATAGCATGGGAGTGATGGTCGTGCTTGGCTTCTGACCAGTGACTGGCGATACTTTTACACATGGCCTTACCCATGTGATGAAAATGCGTGATGGTTCACGAAGTGCGAATGTACAGATTATTCGTGCATCTATGTGGTGTAGAGATTTAATAATGCTGCGGCTAGCGTTGCCAGTGACTACCTTCGTGATTTACTCTTGGATCGGCTTGCAAATTAGAAAAGAGATAGGGTAACAAGCAATTGCCACTTGTCAATTTGGTTTTTGTGATGGTTCATGCTTTCTTCATCTATAATTGTGAAGTGTTGGGAGAGGACGGCTGCTTTTGTTAAAGAATAATATGATGTTCATGGAAAACCAATTTAATTCACTTGAATTCAATTCTAGTTCACCAACATTCAAACTTTAGTTCATCAAATCCATATTCAGTTCATTAGTATTCAAAAATACTTCTCGTCCTTTTTTAATTTTAGTTCACATTATTTAAAGTTTAATTCATGGAAGCAAATTAGTTCAAAACTAGTTCACCAACATTTCAAATTTTATCTCATAAAAATTCAAATCGAGACCATCAAATTTCAAAATTTCTTCAAAAAAATAAAATTCACTTATTTCATTTTTAAATTTAGTTCACTAGAATTCAAAACTAAATTATTTCAATTGAATTTAGAGCTATTTTACCAACATTCAAATTTTAGTTTACAAAATTCAAATTCAATTCATCAAATTTCAAATTTAGTTCACTAAATCCAAAATCAATTCATCATATTTCAAATTCAGTCCATCAAATTTCAAATTTAGTTCACTTGGATTCAAAATTGAGTTAACGAAATTCAAATTCAAGTCACCAAAATTGTATTCAAAAGTAGTTCACATCATTTTGAATTTTATTTCACCTTTTTTTAAATCTAGTTCATGAAAAACCAAATTAGCTCATTCGAATTCAAAACTAGTTAAACAACATTCAAATTATACTGCACAAAATTAAAATTCAGTTCCTCAAATTTCAAATTTAGTTCACTAAAATCAAATCCAGTTCATCAATTTTCTAATTTAGTTAACTTGGATTCAAAATGTAGTTCGCAAAATTCAATTTCAATTCATCACATTTGTATTCAAAGCTAGTTTACGTCATTTCAAATTTTAGTTAACAATTTTTAAAATCTACATGATGAAAAACCAAATTAAAATTCAAAACTAGTTCACCAACATTTCAAATTTTAGTGCACAAATTAGAATTCAGTTCATCAAATTCCAATTTTAGTTCATGAAAAACCAAACTAGTTCACTTGAATTCAAAACTAGTTCACTGATACGTCTCCATCGTATCTACTTTTCCAAACACTTTTGCCCTTGTTTTGGACTCTAACTTGCATGATTTGAATGGAACTAACCTGGACTGACGCTGTTTTCACCAGAATTGCCATGGTGTTTTTTTGTGCAGAAATAAAAGTTCTCGGAATGACCTAAAACTTCACGAAGAATATTTTTGGAATTAATAAAAAATACTGGCGAAAGAATCAAGGCCAGGGGGCCCACACCCTGTCCACGAGGGTGGGGGCGCGCCTACCCCCTGGGCGCGCCCCCTGCCTCGTGGACCCCTGGAGCTCCACCGACCTCAACTCCAACTCCATATATTCACATTCGGGGAGAAAAAATTAGAGAGAAGGATTCATCGCGTTTTACGATACGGAGCCACTGCCAAGCCCTAATCTCTCTCGGGAGGGCTGATCTGGAGTCCATTGGGGGCTCCGAAGAGGGGAATCTGTCACCGTCGTCATCATCAACCTTCCTCCATCACCAATTTCATGATGGTCACCGCCGTGCATGAGTAATTCCATCGTAGGCTTGCTGGACGGTGATGGGTTGGATGAGATTTACCATGTAATCGAGTTAGTTTTGTTAGGCTTTGATCCCTAATATCCATTATGTTCTGAGATTGATGTTGCTATGACTTTGCTATGCTTAATGCTTGTCACTAGGGCCCGAGTGCCATGATCTCAGATTTGAACCTATTATGTTTTAATGAATATATGTGAGTTCTTGATCCTATCTTGCAAGTCTATAGTCACCTATTATGTGTTATGATCCGTTAACCCTGAAGTGACAATAATCGGGATACTTACTGGTCTGGTACTCTATTAAAAGGAGGCCTTAATATCCCTTAGTTTCCAATAGGACCCCGCTCCCACGGGAGGGTAGGACAAAAGATGTCATGCAAGTTCTTTACCATAAGCACGTATGACTATATTCGGAATACATGCCTACATTACATTGATGAACTGGAACTAGTTCTGTGTCACCCTATGTTATGACTTTTGCATGAGGAATCGCATCCAACATAATTATTCATCACTGATCCAATGCCTACGAGCTTTTCACATATTGATCTTTACTTAGTTACTTTACCGTTGCCACTGTTACAATTACTACAAAACTGCTACTGTTACTTTTGTCACCGTTACCGTTACTTCCATACTACTATGCTACTAAATACTTTGCTGCAGATATTAAGTTATCCAGGTGTGGTTGAATTGACAACTCAACTGCTAATACTTGAGAATATTCTTTGGCTCCCCTTGTGTCGAATCAATAAATTTGGGTTGAATACTCTACCCTCGAAAACTGTTGTGATCCCCTATACTTGTGGGTTATCATTCACCAACATTCAAATTTTAGTTCACAAAATTCAAATTCAGTTCATCATGGATTCAAAATTTAGTTCACAAAAATCAAATTCAGTTCATCAATTTCAAATTTAGTTAACTTGAATTCAAATTTTAGTTCACGAAAATCAAATTCAAGTCAACAAATTTGTATTCAATACTAGTTTACGTCATTTCGAATTTTATTTCAGATTTTTATTAAATCTACATGATGAAAAACAAAATTGAAATTTAGTTTACCTAATTTCAAATTCAGTTCATCAAATTTATATTCAAAACTAGTTAACATCATTTTGAATTTTAGTTCAAACTTTTTCAAATCTACATGATGAAAAACAAAATTAAATTTATTTCACCTAATTTCAAATTCAGATTATATAATTTATATTCAAAACTAGTTCACTGCATTTTGAATTTTAGTTTAAAAATTTTAGAATCTACTTCGTGAAAAACCAAAATTTTAGTTCAAATTTTAGTTCACTAAATTCAAATTCAGTTCATCAAATTTCAAATTTGGTTCACTTGGATTCAAAATTTAGTTCACGAAATAAAAATTCAGTACATCAAATTTGTATTCAAAAGTAGTTCACGTCATTTTGAATTTTAGTTGACAAATTTTAAAATCTAGTTCATAGGAAACTAGTTCACCAACGCAAAATCTAGTTCACAAAATTCAAATTCAATTCATCAGATTTGAAATTTAGTTTACTTGCATTCAAAATTTAGTTCATAAAATTCAAATTCACTTCATCAAATTTGTATTAAAAAGTAGTTCACGAAAAATCGTATTAGTTCACTTGTATTTAAAACTAGTTGAGCAACATTCAAATTTTAGTTCACAAAATTCAAATTGAATTCATCAAAATTCAATTATAGTTCACTTGGATTCAAAATTCAGTTCACGAAATTCAAATTCAGTTCATCAATTTTGAATTCAAAAGTACTTCACGTCATTTCAAAATTTAGTTGACAACTATTAAAATGTACTTCATGAAAAACCAAACTAGTTCTCTTGAATTCAAAACTAGTTCACCAACATTCAAATTTTAGTTCACGAAATTCAAATTCAGCTCATCAATTTTTTATTTCAGTTCACTGAATTCAACTTCATTTCATCAAATTTCAAAATTAGTTCACTTGGATTCAAAATTTATTCACGAAAATCTAATTCAGTTCATCAAATTTGTATTCAAAACTAGTTCAGTTATTTCTGATTTTAGTTCACAATTTTTCTAATTCAAACTATAGTTCATGGAAACCAAATTAGTTCACTAGAATTCAAAACTAGTTCACCAACATTCAAAATATAGTGGACGAAATTCAAATTGAGTTCTCCAACATTCAAAGTTTAGTTCATCAAAATCAAATTCAGTTCATCGAATCACAATTTTAGTTCACTAAATTCATATTCAATTCACTTCAATACAAATAAGTTCACTACTTTGGTTTAGTTCACGTCATTTCGGATTTTAGTCCACAATTTTTATAATATAGTTTATGAAAAACCAATTTAGTTCATTCCAATTCAAAACTAGTTCACCAACACGCAAATTTTTGTCCACAAAAATTCAAATTTAGCTCATCAAATATCAATTTTAGTTCACTAAATCATCAAATTTTCAAATTTATTTCACTTGAATTCAAAATTTAGTTCACGAAATTCGAATTCAGTTCATCAAGTTTGTATTCAAAAGTAGTTCACGTCAGTTTGAATTTTAGTTCATTCAAAACTAGTTCACCAACATTCAAATTTTAGTTCACAAAATTCAAATTCAGTTCATCAAATTTCAATTTTAGTTTACTAAATTCAAATTTAGTTCATCAAATTTCAAATTATTTCAATTGGATTCGAAATTTAGTTCACGCAAATCTAGTTCAGTTCGTCAAATTTGTATTCAAAACTAATTCAGTTGTTTCTGATTTTAGTTCACAAATTTTTTAATTCAAACTTTAGTTCGTGGAAAACCAAATTAGTTCACTAGAATTCAAAACTAGTTCACCAACATTCAAACTATAGTGAACCAAATTCAAATTCAGTTCTCCAACATTCATATTTTAGTTCACCAATTTGAAACTCACTTCATCAAATCACAAATTAAGTTCACTAAATTCATATTCAGTTCACTTTGATACAAATAAGTTCACTACTTTGTTTTAGTTCACGTCATTTCGAATTTTAGTTCACAATTTTTAAAATATAGTTCACTAAATAATAAAATTTTCAATTTTAGTTCACTTGGATTCAAAATTTAGGTCACAAAATTAGTTCTCTTGAATTCAAAACTAGTTCACCAACATTCAAATTTTAGTTCACAAAATTAAAATTCAGTTCATCAAATTTCAAAATTAGTTCACTTGGATTCAAAATTTAGTTCACGAAAATCAAATTCAGTTCATCAAATTTGTATTCAAAACTAGTTCAATTGTTTCTGATTTTAGTTCACGATTTTTTTAATTCAAACTTGAGTTCATGGAACACCCAATTAGATCACTACAATTCAAAACTAGTTCATCAACATTCAAACTATAATGAACCAAATTCAAATTTAGTTCTCCAACATTTATATTTTAGTTCACCAATTTCAAACTCAGTTCATCAAATCACAAATTTAGTTTGCTAAATTCATATTCAGTTCACTTTGATAAGTATAAGTTCACTACTTTGTTTTAGTTCACGTCATTTCGAATTCTAGTTCACAATTTTTAAAATATAGTTCATGCAAAACCAAATTAGTACACTTGAATTCAAAACTAATTCACCCACACTCAAATTTTAGTCCACGCAAATTCAAATTCAGCTCATCAAATTTCAATTTTAGTTCATTAAATCATCAAATTTTCAATTCTAGTTTACTTGGGTTCAAAATTGAGTTCACAAAATTAGTTCTCTTGAATTCAAAACTAGTTCACCAACATTCAAATTTTAGTTCACAAAATTCAAATTCAGTTCATCAAATTTCAAAATTAGTTCACTTGGATTCAAAATTTAGTTCACGAAAATCAAATTCAGTTCATCAAATTTATATTCAAAACTAGTTCAATTGTTTCTGATTTTAGTTCACAAATTTTTAAATTCAAACTATAGTTCATGGAACACCAAATTAGTTCACTAAAATTCAAAACTAGTTCATCAACATTCAAAATTGATGAACTGAATTTGTATTCTAAAATTCAGTTCTCCAACATTCAAATTTTAGTTCACTAAATTCATATTTAGCTCACTTCGATACAAAATAAGCTCACTTTTTTAACTTCAATGCAATTCAAATTTTAGTTTATGCAAAACCGAAGTAATTCACTTGATTTGTATTCTAAAGAAGTTTTACCTCATTTCGAATTCTAGTTTAGAATACTATAAATTTAGTGAACTAAAATACCAATTTAGTTATATTTGCATCTTAGTTCACAATAGTTCACTTAATTTGAAAACTACTTCACTAAAACTCAAAATTTCTTTACTTGAATTCAAACTTAGTTTAATAATATCGGAATATACTTCAGAAAAATTCAAATTCATTTTGTTTGAACACAAACATGTCTTTTATAGTGCCCTTTTCGTACTTGTTCTTGCTTCACAATTTTTCTCAATTTTGTTTTCCCTAAAACATTTTTTCAAGGCAAAATGTATATTCATGTCCAAATTCGAGAGCATCATCTTCAGTATGAAACGAAAAAATAATATCTCATATATCATAATGGCATCGACTAAAAAAGATATACTAAACACAAACAGTGTGCCATTTACTATTCCTCATACTACCATATAATTTCTAGTTGCACACTAATATTTGAATAAGGAATAAGCGACACCATTTCCAATTACAGCAAAATTCATGTTCTGTTATATATTTCCCTTAAAAAGAAAGTAATACTAGAATCTATGCTACAACCTATGTAAATAGCCACTGTTTTTATATCCAGCAAACAAAAATACATTTTTTTCATTTTCAACCTGAAGTGCTTCAACAATTTCTTTCTTCATTGTTTTTATGAACTAGTACTAACATCTTCATAATGAATTTTTTCTCTTCCGTGCAGCACACTTTTGAGCTTCAAGTTTTGAACGAGGCTTCATTCTATTCCCTTTTTTGACAGACTTGTTCTATTCAATAGCACGATCTTTCAGGCCCATGTCCCCATTTTTATTCCTTTCATTCTCATCTACTTCTTGGTTTCCGTCTGTTCCTTCTCTCCCAGCAAGATACTTGTTATGCATAGTCTTCACTGCATCTAGTAATTCTTGACAATACCCAGAATCATAACTAATGTCCGAACAGACCTCACCAACAGTATTCATAACAATTTCATACCGCACGGCATTGTGTGACTGGTCTTGGGTTTGTACACCAAGAACATCAAACTTGTGCTTCCTTAGCTCAATCTCTCTGAATTCTCTTGTCCATCTCGCCACTATGTACTTTTCTGGTATCTTGAGGAAATCAAACTGAGTAAATAGTCTCAGAATATGGCAGCATAGAATTCCATCACTGTCAAACTTTCCACATTCACAGTCAAATTCCTAAGCAGCTCGATCTACATGCACAGTAAATATCTCCCTGTCAAATTCTGGGTTCTTATACTCAAAGTTTCTTTTAAGTTCATATGTTTATCTTTCTCAATCTCTTTCACTCCAAAAGCGGTTGCATTCATCATCTTTGTCAGGAACTTGCTTGTAACGCCCGGATAATCATGCTACAGTAATCTCACGTTAATGATGCCACGTCACCTCTGTCACTGTAATTAATCTCGGGTTAAATCAAAACCGTTTCAAATTTAAACCCTAGATAAGTCAAACGACAAAAGTTTTCAAATATTAAACTAAAAATGTTCGGGCTATGTCAATTATTGCATCGGTAATTATGGTGAAGTAAACACATTTTTATAAAATGCCTAAATACGTTTAAATGAATTAAAACAGAAAAGAAAATAAATAAAAGAAAGAAAATACAAAAGAAAACAGAACAAACAAAAAAACAAAAGGAGGAGAAGCCCCCCCTGCTGGACCGCGGCCTAGCTGGCCATTGGGCCAACCAGGCCGGCCCAGGTCGGCCCCCACTCCTCTCCCTTATCCACTCCTCCCCCCACTCCCCACCGATAGCTCCCCCCACTCCCCCCGAAATATCCCCCCTCTCCCCCGATCTGGATCGGGAGGAGGCCCTCGCCGTCGCGCTCGCCCCGCCGCCCCTGGACCTCTCCGCCGTCGCCCGGATCGTCGTCGCCCGGAGTCGCCTCGCCTCCTCCCCTGCGTCGCGTCGTCCCCGACCCCCTCCACGAGCCCCGCTGCCCCGTCCCTACACCCCCGATGAGACCACGGCCTCCATGCCCCTCCTCTCCTTCCCTCGCCCCGCCGCGCGGCCCACGCCGTTGCCTCGCGCCCGTGGCTGCGCGCGAGCTCGCGCTCCTGCCGCCCCATCCCCCCCCCGTCGTGCACCGCCCGCGCCGGCCTTGGCCTCCCGCGACCAAGCACCGGCCGAGCCCAGCCCCTACCGCCGCCCGGCCACCACCGCCTCCAACCCGCAATGCCTGGCCGCACCCGCCAGGGCCGCCGCCGTCCGGGGCCGCCCCTGCTCCCCGCCTCTGCTGCAGCCGCCGGCACCCGCCTTAGCTCCCTTCCCTGCCGTGGTCTCGTCTCCGGCCGCAGCCGCCTCCACCGCCCCCTCGCGCGACCCCCCCCCCCCGTCGTCCTCTGCTGCAGGCCGCCGCTGGGCTGGCCTCGCCGGTGCCGTTCCCGGCCGGCCTCGTCGCGGCCCCGGTCGTCACCCGACGCCGGTGCCCATCCGCCCCGCTCGGCTCCAGCGCCCGCACGCCCGTGGCCATGCGGGCGGGCACCCGCACCCGCATCGCCCGCACCCCTGTATGGCCTCTGTGCCACTGAACAGAGGGGCCCAGCCCCAGATCGAATTAAAAAAATGATTTAAAAAAAATAAAAAAATGAAATGAAAAATATAATAAAAATAAAAATAATAAATTACTTAATAAATATTAATAAATATATAAATAATAAAAATAAATTTAATTAATTAATTAATTAACTAAATTAATTAAGTTAATTAATCCTGTTTAAATTAATCTAATTAGATAATTAATTAACTAAACAGTAGTTAATTAGGTAACAGTCCCTGACAGGTGGGACCCACTTGTCAGGTTGACCAGGTCAACGATCAACGTTGACTGCTGACGTCAGCATGACATCATGCTGACGTCATAAATCCATTTTCGAATTAAATTAAATAATTAATTAAATTCCAGAAATTATTAAATCTTTAGAAAATCATATCTTTTAATCCGTAACTCGGATTAAAATATTTTGAACATGAAATTGCTCAGAACGACGAGACGAATCCGGATACGCAGTCCGTTCGTCCACCACACCTCCCTAACCTATCGAACTCGCAACTTTCCCCCTCCGGTCCATTTGTCCGAAAACGCAAAACATCGGGAATACTTTCCCGGATGTTCCCCCCCCTTCGCCGGTACCACCTACTATCGCGTTAGGACACACCTCGCACTGCTCATTGTCATGTCACGCATCATGATGTTTATGTTTGCATTGTATTTACTGTTTCTTCCCCCTCTTCTCTCAGGTAGACTACGAGACCGACACTGCTGCTGCCCAGTTCGACTACGGAGTTGACGACCCCTCCTACTTGCCAGAGCAACCAGGCAAGCCCCCCCTTGATCACCAGATATCGCCTATTCTTCTCTATACTGCTTGCATTAGAGTAGTGTAGCATGTTACTGCTTTCCGATATCCTATCCTGATGCATAGCCTATCCTTGCTACTACTGTTGTTACCTTTACCTGCAATCCTACATGCTTAGTATAGGATGCTAGTTTTCCATCAGTGGCCCTACATTCTTGTTCGTCTGCTGTGCTATACTATCGGGCCGTGATCACCTGGGCGGTGATCACGGGTATATACTTATATACTATATACATGACATATGTGATGACTAAAGTCGGGTCGGCTCGTAGGAGTACCCGCAAGTGGATCTTTGTGGCGGAGCGACAGGGCAGGTTGAGACCGCCTAGGTGAGGGGTGGGCCTGGCCCTGGTCGGCGTTCGCGGATACTTAACACGCTTAACGAGATCTTGGTACTTGATCTGAGTCTGGCCATTTGGTCTATACGCACTAACCATCTACGCGGGAGTAGTTATGGGTATCCCGGCGTCGTGGTATCAGCCGAAGCCTTCGTGACATCAGCGACTGAGTGGCGCGCGCCGTGTTGGACCGCTTTGACGTAACCGCCGTGATCGTGTGGGTTGCTAGGTCTGCTCGCGGCCGCGTTCGCAACGTGCAGGTGTGCATAGGGCGATGGGCCCAGACCCCTGCGCGCTTAGGATTAGACCGGCGTGCTGACCTCTCTGTTGTGCTTAGGTGGGGCTGCGACGCGTTGATCTTACGAGGCCGGGCATGACCCAGAAAAGTGTGTCCGGCCAAATGGGATCGAGCGTGTTGGGTTATGTGGTGCACCCCTGCAGGGAAGTTTATCTATTCGAATAGCCGTGTCCCTCGGTAAAAGGACGACCCGGAGTTGTACCTTGACCTTATGACAACTAGAACTGGATACTGAATAAAATACACCCTTCCAAGTGCCAAATACAACCCGGTGATCGCTCTCTAACAGGGCGACGAGGAGGGGATCGCCGGGTAGGATTATGCTATGCGATGCTACTTGGAGGACTTCAATCTACTCTCTTCTACATGCTGCAAGATGGAGATGGCCAGAAGCGTAGTCTTCGACAGGACTAGCTACCCCCCTTTTATTCTGGCATTCTGCAGTTCAGTCCACTGATATGCCCCTTTACACATATACCCATGCATATGTAGTGTAGCTCCTTGCTTGCGAGTACTTTGGATGAGTACTCACGGTTGCTTCTCTCCCTCTTTTCCCCCTTTCCTTTCTATCTGGTTGTCGCAACCAGATGCTGGAGCCCAGGAGCCAGACGCCACCGTCGACGACGACTCCTACGACACTGGAGGTGCCTACTACTACGTGCAGGCCGCTGACGACGACCAGGAGTAGTTAGGAGGATCCCAGGCAGGAGGCCTGCGCCTCGTTCGATATGTATCCCAGTTTGTGCTAGCCTTCTTAAGGCAAACTTGTTTAACTTATGTCTGTACTCAGATATTGTTGCTTCCACTGACTCGTCTGTGATCGAGCACTTGTATTCGAGCCCTCGAGGCCCCTGGCTTGTATTATGATGCTTGTATGACTTATTTATGTTTTAGAGTTGTGCTGTGATATCTTCCCGTGAGTCCCTGATCTTGGTCATACACATTTGCGTGCATGATCAGTGTACGGTCAAATCGGGGGCGTCACAAGTTGGTATCAAAGCCGACTGCCTGTAGGAATCCCCCTTTCCACACTCCTTGGCCGAAGTCGAGTCTAGACATTACAAAACTTTTTACTAACATGGTTGTGTGTCTTACGGGCCCACGTCGCCATTGGGTGGTACTAGGATCTTTTACTCCTCGACCTTTACTCTGGGACTCTGAACTCTCTTCTACTTGGGTTAAACGAATTTACTAACTCTACACTAGGATCCCGTGACCGCATTCACCCCAAAGTTGGATAAGCCATAGTTGTTTCTTAGAATAGTATTTTGAACAATTCACACACTGTCATTTGACTCCTTTGAAATGTCTTTGCTTTCAGATGGAACCCACGAGGCAGGTCGTGCGCCACATGACGGCCATTGGTGCCTCGGGATCACCTGCTGTGCTAGCTGAGATGATGACCTATCTGGGTTATCGCTGGCACCCTGAGTACACCGTCTACGAGGAGTACCAGGACTTTAACCAGGAGCAGTACCGTGCCATCGTCCACCTCTACTCGCGGGAGTATGACTCCACTACTGTGCTGCACACCGCACATGGTGTTGGTGTGACCATCGATATGGCTGTCCACGATGCTGCCTATGCTGCTCTGACACGTCTTCGTGGAGAGTATCGGGAGTTGGACACCTCCCCTTTCAGGCACATTGCTATCGCATCTGATGTTGGTGCGGAGGGATACTATACTGCTGCCTACTCCACTGTCACCCGAGAGCCCTTCTACCATCAGAACCTGGTTCTGCATGCTGATGGGCTGGATCGAGCTAACCGAGCTCTTCGCCACGAGATGTACACCACCCGTCAGCACCTTTACCGTGCTCTGACGCTGCTGCACCCCTTTGTCCGATCAGAGTTTAAAAAAATTTCTTGACTTAACATCTTTTCCTGACTACTTAGCACTTCCTAAAATAATCAAGCAAGACAATTTTTAACAATTTATTTAACAATGATTTCTCTCTAAGGAGAAACTTCACTAGAAAAATTGTAGTCCACACCAACTTCACTTTCTTACTTCTGTTTTCTTCTTCATTTCATGATACATTACATATTGGCCAAATTCAAGCATAACATCATCACCCTACATCAAGGAGAAAATATATATTTTAATAAACTTTTTTTTCACAACTGTCTATGGAAACAACCTGATTGGCTAATCTTAAATATCAGTGTAAAAATCATACAACAATATTTTCTCCCAAACTTCTATCAACTTGATCACTCATTGTTAGCATCTTTCCTTTTTCTTTGCTCTTCGCAGGTTTCTTCTTACTTACTGTTCTAGTTCTTCCACTTGAAGACACCTAACACAAAAACAATACACTTTTCAGCAAGCTCAGCGGATACCATATATTCGTTGTCTAGGGGGTTCCCCAATTGAATTTAAAATAGCACGACTTGTTCTTATTAAAATGAAGATCATCAGTGTTAAACATATTTAGTAAACAACACTTTATTTTATTTATTTGGACATGTAAAGTTTATACGCTAGGAAAATTACTAACGCTTCCACTATTTTGTGGCAACAAATTAAATTTACCACAATAACAACATAGTTACTTCAATTCCAAATTCACCAAACAATAAATTGCCTTTCTAATTCAGAGTGAAATCAGAAGTTTTCCTTGAATTTGAATTTCATAGTACAAATGGTGCTACCTAGCAGTACATATGTTTAATAAATTGGCTACCTAATTCGTTGAAATTAATTTTAACTCTGCATTTTTTTAACACACGTGTTTGAAGGTCAGTCATATGTTTGGTCCTATGATCTGAGGCGAGCTGACAAGTTATGAGGCAAATAGGATTAGAAAGTATCATTGTCTAGTACTTTCAACTTTGTATCTTACAAAACACCCCATGTGTTTAAGGCATTTGTCGATCTCATGATGAAATCACAAGAAGTTCGAGCATTGTATGACTCTGCGCTAGGCAGGGAGAAATAGTCAGATGTTTTCAGATGCATCATAGAATTCAGCATCTAACATTAGTAGATATTTAGAAGAATAATTTTCCCTCAACTGCCACTACATTAGTCTAAATAATCTACACCGTCTCTCTACCGCTGTTCTAAAAGAACAATAACATCTTACGGATGCACTTTTTATATCTGAAAAAACAACAAAGAAGATGAAGAATAGAACCTGGGATCTGGACTATCGGTCGGTAGCACGTAGGTTTTCGATTGGCAAGGACGCAAATATTGGTTGATTTGATGCCCTCCCATCCATGCCAGAGACATCACCATCGGAAATCTGTGCCACCGCCGGCGGCTCCGTTGCCGCCATCTGCACCGCGAATTCCTCCCTTGGGGACTGGTCGAGAGCTATCCCTAGAATAATTCCCCTGTTTCTTTCCTTATGTTTCTTTTTCTCGCAAGTCACTTACTTGCGGGCCCTGACTCATTTCTATAGGGACCTAAAAATTAATTCAACGCTGCCCCAAGTTGTTTTCTCGAAAACCGCTGAGAACATGCAAGAACAGAGGGACTTATTTGTCAAAACACATCACGGGTAGGGAAATTCCCCATTTCTCTTCTCTCTCGTTCCACTGTTCTTTATCTATTTCTCTGGCAACTCGCGACCCTCCCCTAGATCCCCTCCCGGAAAATCACTCTCCGCCAAGATCAACGCAGGTTTGCTCTTCATAATCTCATTTCTCTATCGTTCAGTAGCTTCTAGATCGTACCTTTGACGAAAGTAGAACCCTAGGCTGAGCTTTTCTTCCCCAAATTCCTCAGACACACTGGATCTACTAATTCTTAGGCAGTAGTACGATTCTACGACTATGTTGCTACTATTGTTTTTGGTCAGATGATTAAACTGTTTACCCTAGTGTCAAAATCTTAGCCTATTTATAGATCTATCCCTACTGCACCGAATCCTGCCCCAGGAACTGGTTTGGGATGGTCTGCTACCTTCACACCTTCACAACACAGCCGTGCAACATGACTCCAGGTGTAGAAAATGTTTTTTGTGACTGCACCTCTGGGAATTCTTCAGTCAACCTTTGCCCTTTCCTATTTTGCTTGTCAGTGCACCTATAGGAATTCTCCAGTCAATCTTTTGTTTGTGACAACAGCTGTAGGAATTCCATTTTGATGTTACCTGTTATAGGATTATTATTTTTGGCAGCCACAACATAAGTTTTCCTGCGGATCTGGATCCATCCATATAACTTCTAGCACTATCATGTATACACTAAGTGCATGTGCATCGCAGCTGCACAAATGTGGCTAAACTAGAGCAGCATTTTTTACATGTGAAATTCTGAATTTCAGATAGTATCAGTCCTAGCAATCGAAGGTGGTTCAGCCACAACAGAGAATTTTTACTTTCAGTACAACATTTTCACCTAACAACATCTGACGATTAAAAATATAATAGGGGATGGATGTGTCTTGGCAGCCATAAGAAAAACGTTGCTCTCTTTTTGTTATCTATCCACCACTGTTGTGATGATGCCCTGTGGCCTTGTAGGTGCATTGCCCTGTCTATATTTGCTGAACAATTTTCACTTAATTGCTTAACATTATAAGACAGTTAAAATTTCAAAATCGAATTGCAATGGACGAGTCTTGTTGATAGAGCCATTGGTCAATATACAATATGTTTTTTGGGGGCCATGACAATGCTACTATTTTGTTCTTCTTATCAGCGTTGTCTGTCTATAATTTCTTCCTGATACGCTTTATTTTAAAACTGTACATTGTAAAATGGATTTAGGATGGTTGTTTCCTGATAGAGTGATAGTCATGGGATTATTCTTGGTATCTTACACTATTACTGTTATGTCAACATGAAGCCTATAATTTTTGGGTTGTTCTGTGCAGATGAGTTCTGTAGATCAAAGCTTCATTAACAAGAGGAGCAACCAACAGCACCCTGACACTCACTTAAGTGAGCTAAGTGCACCAAAGAGATTAAAAGTAAGCACAAAAATCATATCCCCCAAAACTAAATTTACTTCAACGTTCTTTATCCCCTAAATACAACACTTGAACTATAACATGTTTTGATTTTCCCAAATGTAATTCATTCATTCTGTCCGCCAGGTCACTGAAATAAACCATATCAGTCTCCTAATCAAGTTTATATCTGAACTAAATGAGAGCAAAAGTTGATAGTTCGTAAACTTGGGTTCGGTACTTTGCTACATATCTCATGCGACTGCATATTGGATGACATATTTGAATGGTTAGGAATGCAGTTCAACAAAACTACATGCAGAATTGAACTAAGGAATGGTTTCAAGTTCCATTTCACCGAATCTGTTGTACACAAAATCCTAGGCATTCCATGTGGGGGTTTTCCAATACAAACAAAACCTACCAAACAAACTGTTGATTTCATGAATACATTTCTTGAAACAACAAAACCAAGCCCAGAACATTTGCTCTCAATGTTGTATGAAAACATATCAGAAGAAGCTTTCTCTAGGATTTTCATGCTCCTTGTACTTTCCATTCTTATTGCACCCAGTTCAAAAGGAGTTCTGAGGAAAAAATACTACAGTGCCTTGGTCAATATCGAGTCAGTTCCAAAAATAAATTGGTGCCTCTTCACCCTGTCATTCTTGGTTCATGAGATAACAAAAATGCAGTCAAGTCTAGGAAAGAAGAGGTCAAATCTGCCAGGAGGTTGCAAAGTACTGTTAGTGGTAAGAAATTATTAGAATTTAAACATCTTTTTTGCTTTAGTTCATGTCAAAGAAAAATTCTAACTGGCTTTGGTATTCTTCCAACTTTTTGGCAAACTTTTGTAGATTGCACACTTTGAATTCTTGATCACTTCTGACTACAAGATTTCAACCAATACGTCCCCAAGACTTCCTTTCTGGTCAGCAACAATGCTCAGATCATTCATTACTCTAGATACAAAGCCTGGAGTGAATCTTCATTTTGGCAGGCTTGAAGTAAGAACAAAAGAGACATCTGTCAAGATTAATTTTGTTTAATAGCACTCTTTTTCTCATGAAAATTAATTAGCTAAAAAACCGCTTCCATATTTCCTCCAAACAAAAACAGATGAAGGACATAACAGCAACTCCATTCGCTGATTCTATGGATGAGTCAGCTCTGCAATTACCTGAATCAATTCTGCACTACATCAACAACAAGCTGCCCTCGATTCACAACATACAGGTTTGGAAATCTAATACAGAAGCAAGAACACTTGTCTTTTACTTACAAACTAGTAGGTTTTCCAATTTTTTATGGTTGCTTCTTGCTCACTTCATACATTTTCAATTCTTATCTTCTTCAAATCAGGAAAGGATTAAGCTTCAGTGTAGCTGTCAGAAATTTTGGCAAACAGTTTTAACAAACTCTATTCCAACACTGGAATCTTATGTTGATGATGTACTCAGTTTATTACCCTCAAGTAGTCCTTCCAAAGATGAACCTGTATCCATCTTCTACAGTTCTAGCTCCTTCAGGAGTGCACTTGGGTAATGGTGTAACTAATGCTGATGCAACTGGTTCCATGATACCCAATTGTCGAATGCAGAAACATCCACACTTGGACTCATTCATGTATTCAACTGATTTCTTGGATTTTCCTTGCCCTCATTTATATCCTCCAAGCTTTGATTCGGAAAATACTCGAGCAGTAATTGATTCCATGATTCTAAATTTCTCTGAATGATTGCTTATTGATGGGCCAATAAAGTTTGCCCTTCCAATATCTCTTGGATCACCAAGTACCAAAGATTTAGCGGTTCTAGAAGTTTTCAGAAGAGAACAAGTTAATGAAAACTTTAACTATACAGTCACTTCTCCTAAAGAAGGTAATATGACTTTTTATAGAATAATTTTTTTCTGTCCAGTTGTATTCACCACTTTTACTATATTTGCAGTTCATATTTTTTTGCATATTTAAATTACTTACAATATCTCTAATTCTTTCTTATTATTAATCAATAAATTTTGATTTTTCTGTTTATTCATTGTATAAATACCAGTGATTCTGGATTCGCTAAGAAACAAACCAACATGGGAAGACTTGAATTCAACAATAAATCGTAATTGGAGACAAGAGAAATTTAGCTCTACTCACTGGAAATTTATCTCAGCTAATTGATGCGGCTTGAAGCTACGTCGGTATTTCCCCAAAGAGGAAGGGATGATGCAGCACAGCAGCGGTAGGTATTTCCCTTAGTGATGAGACCAAGGTTATCAAGAGTAGGAGAACCAAGCAACACTACGTAAACAACACCTGCACACAAATAACAACCACTCGCAACCCGACGTGTTAAAGGGGTTGTCAATCCCTTTTGGGTAACGGCGCCAGAAATTGGCACTGAGATGGTGTAAAGTTGTAATAGATTGGATAAATAGATCGCAAATAAAATAAAGTTCAGCAAGGTATTTTTTTATTTTTGGTTTAATAGATCTGAAAATAAAACCAAAGGAAAATAGATCGCAAAGGCAAATATAATAAAGAAGAGACCCAAGGGATGTAGGTTTCACTAGTGGCTTCTCTCGAGAAAAATAGCAAACGGTGGGTAAACGAATTACTGTTGGGCAATTGAGAGAACTTCAAATGATCATGAAGATATCCAGGCAATGATCATTATATAGGCATCACGTCCAAGATTAGTAGACCAACTCCTGCCTGCATCTACTATATTACTCCACACATCGACCGCTATCCAGCATGCATCTAGTGTATTAAGTTCATGGAGAAACGGAGTAATGCAATAAGAACGATGACATGATGTAGACAAGATCTATTTATGTAGAAATAGACCCCATCGTTTTATCCTTAGTAGCAACGATACATACGTGTCGGTTCCCCTTCTGTCACTAGGATCAAGAACCGTAAAATCGAACCCACTACAAAGCACCTCTTCCCATTGCAAGATAAATAGATCAAGTTGGCCAAACAAAACCCAAATATCGGAGAAGAAATACGAGGCTATAAGCAATCATGCATATAAGAGATCAAATAAGACTCAAATAACTTTCATGGATAAAAAGATAGATCTGATCATAAACTCAAAGTTCATCGGATCCCAACAAACACACCACAAAAAGAGTTAAATCATATGGATATCCAAGAGACCATTGTATTGAGAATCAAACGAGAGAGAGGAAGTCATCTAGCTACTAACTACGGACCCGTAGGTCTACAAAGAACTACTCATGCATCATCGGAGAGGCACCAATGGGCATGATGAACCCCTCCATAATGGTGTATAGATTGGATCTGGTGGTTCTGGAACGTGCGGCGACTGGAATTGATTTTCGTCGACTCCCCTAGGGTTTCTGGAATATTAGGGTATTTATAGAGCAAAGAGGAGGTTTAGGGGGCACCCGAGGTGGGCACAACCTACCTGGGCGTGCCTGGGCCTCCAGGCACGCCCTGGTGGGTTGTGCTCCCCTCGGAGCACCCCCAGGTGCTTCTCCGGCCCACTGGATGTCTTTTGGTCCAAAAAAATCCTCAAAAAGTTTTGCTGCATTTGGACTCCGTTTGGTATTGATTTCCCACGATGTAAAAAACATGCAGAAAACAACAACTGGCACTTGGCACTATGTCAATAGGTTTGAAGGAAATATGCCCTAGAGGCAATAATAAAGTTGTTATTTATATTTCCTTATATCATGATAAATGTTTATTATTCATGCTAGAATTGTATTAACCGGAAACTTGGTACATGTGTGAATACATAGATAAAATAGAGTGTCCCTGGTATGCCTCTACTTGACTAGCTCATTAATCAAAGATGGTTAAGTTTCCTAACAATAGACATGTGTTGTCATTCGATGAACGGGATCACATCACTAGAGAATGATGTGATGGACAAGACCCATTCGTTAGCTTAGCATAATGATCATTAAGTTTTATTGCTATTGCTTTCTTCATGACTTATACATATTCCTCTGACTATGAGATTATGCAACTCCTCAATACCGGAGGAACACCTTGTGTGCTATCAAAGGTCACAACATAACTGGGTGATTATAAAGATGCTCTACATGTGTCTCCTAAGGTGTTTGTTGGGTTGGCATAGATCAAGATTAGGATTTGTCACTCCAAGTATCGGAGAGGTATCTCTGGGCCCTCTCATTAATGCACATCACTATAAGCCTTGCAAGCAATGTGACTAATGAGTTAGTTGCGAGATGATGCATTACGGAACGAGTAAAGAGACTTGCCGGTAACAAGATTGAACTAGGTATGATGATACCGACGATCGAATCTCGCGCAAGTAACATACCGATGACAAAGGGAATAACGTATGTTGTTATTTGATAGATAAAGATCTCCATAAAATATGTAGGAACCAATATGAGCATCTAGGTTCTGCTATTGGTTATTGACCGGAGATGTGTCTCGGTCATGTCTACATAGTTCTCGAACCCGTAGGGTCCTCACGCTTAACGTTCGATGACGATTTGTATTATGAGTTATGTGTTTTGGTGACCGAAGTTTGTTCGAAGTCCTGGAGGAGATCACGTACATGACAAGGAGTCTCGAAATGGTCGAGAGGTAAATATTCATATATTGGAAGATAGTATATGGACACCGGAATGGTTCCGAAGAGGTTCGGGGATTTTTCGAAGTACCGGGAGGTTACCGGAACCCCCCGGGAAAGTTAATGGGCCTCATGGGCCATAGTGAAGAGGAGGAGGCAGGCCACAAGAGGTGGCGCGCCCCCCCATGGCAGTCCGAATTGGACAAGGGGTGGGGGCGTGGCCCCCCTTTCCTTCTTCCTCTCCCCCTCTTTCCCCTTTCCCCTCTTCGTTGGAAGGAAGGGGGGAACCGACTAGGACTAGGAGTCCTAGTGGGACTCCCCCCACTTGGCGCGCCCCTAGGGCCGGCCGGCCTCCCCTCCCCTCCTTTATATAGGTGGGCAAGGGGTACCCCATAGACACATCAATTGTTCTCTTAGCCGTGTGCAGTGCCCCCTCCACAGTTTACTCCTCCGGTAATAGCATCGTAATGCTTAAGCGAAGCCCTACGCGGATCACATCACCATCACCGTCACCATGCCGTCGTGCTGACGGAACTCTCCCTCGGCCCTCTGCTGGATCAAGAGTTCGAGGGACGTCATCGAGCTGAACATGTGCTGAACTCGGAGGTGACGTATGTTCGGTACTGGATCGGTTGGATCGTGAAGACGTTCGACTACATCAACCGCGTTAACATAACGCCTCCACTTTCGATTTACGAGGGTACGTGGACACACTCTCCCCCTCTCGTTTCTATGCATCTCCTAGATAGATCTTGCGTGATCATAGGAATTTTTTTGAAATTGCATGCTACGTTCCCCAACACTGGCATCCGAGCCAGGTCTATGCGTAGATGATATGCACGAGTAGAGCACAAAGAATTATGGGTGATAATAGTCATACTGCTTACCACCAACGTCTTATTTTGATTCGGCCCGGACCAACATTACATGACCGTGTTCATGAGACTGGTTCTACCGACATGCTTTGCACACAGGTGGCTGGTGGGTGTCTGTTTCTCCAACTTGTTGAATCGAATTTGACTACGGCCGGTCCTTGTTGAAGGTTAAAACAGCACACTTGATGAAAAATCGTTGTGGTTTTGATGCGTAGGTAAGAATGGTTCTTGCTAGAAGCCCGTAGCAGTCACGTAAAACTTGCAACAAAAAAGTAGAGGACGTCTAACTTGTTTTTGCAGGGCATGTTGTGATGTGATATGGTCAAGATGTGATGAGATATAAATTGTTGTATGAGATGATCATGTTTTGTAAAATTTATCGGCAACTGGCAGGAGCCTTATGGTTGTCGCTTTATTGTATGAAATGCAATCGCCATGTAATTGCTTTACTTTATCACTAAACGGTAGCGATAGTCGTACAAGAAATAGTTGGCGAGACAACAACGATGCTACGATGGAGATCAAGATGTCAAGCCGGTGACGATGGAGATCATGACGGTGCTTTGGAGATGGAGATCAAAGGCACAAGATGATGATGGCCATATCATGTCACATATTTTGATTGCATGTGATGCTTATCTTTTATGCATCTTATTTTGCTTAGTACGGCGGTAGCATTATAAGATGATCCCTCACTAAATTTCAAGGTATAAGTGTTCTCCCTGAGTATGCACCATTGCTATAGTTCTTCGTGCCGAGACACCACGTGATGATCGGGTATGATAAGCTCTACGTTCACATACAACGGGCGCAAGCCAGTTTTGCACGTGCAGAATACTCGGGTTAAACTTGACGAGCCTAGCATATGCAGATATGGCCTCGGAACACCGAGACCGAAAGGTCGGACGTGAATCATATAGTAGATATGATCAACATAGAGATGTTCACCATTGAAAACTACTCCATCTCACGTGATGATCGGACATGGTTTAGTTGATATGGATCACGTGATCATTTAGATGACTAGAGGGATGTCTATCTAAGTGGGAGTTCTTAAGTAATATGATTAATTGAACTTTAATTTATCATGAACTTAGTCCTGATAGTTTTTGCATATCTATGTTGTTGTAGATCAATGGCCCGTGCTACCGTTCCCTTGAATTTTAATGTGTTCCTAGAGAAAGCTAAGTTGAAAGATGATGGTAGCAACTACACGGACTGGGTCCGTAACTTGAGGATTATCCTCATTTCTGCACAGAAGAATTACGTCTTGGAAGCACCGCTAGGTGCAAGGCCCGCTGCAGGAGCAACTCCGGACGTTATGAACGGCTGGCAGACTAAAGCTGATGACTACTCGATAGTTTAGTGTGCCATGCTTTACGGCTTAGAATAGGGACTTCAAAGACGTTTTGAACGTCATGGAGCATATGAGATGTTCCAGGAGTTGAAGTTAAGCAAATGCCCGAGTTGAGAGATATGAAGTCTCCAACATTTCTATAGCTGCAAGATGCAGTAGAATGGTTCTGTCAATGAACACATACTCAGAATGTCTGGGTACCATAACCACTTGACTCAACTAGGAGTTAATCTTCCTGATGATAGTGTCATTGACAGAGTTCTTCAATCACTGCCACCAAGCTATAAAGGCTTCGTGATGAACTATAACATGCAAGTGATGGAAAAGACAATTCCCGAGCTCTTCGCGATGCTAAAAGCTGCGGAGGTAGAAATCAAGAAGGAGCATCAAGTGTTAATGGTTAACAAGGCCACTAGTTTCAAGAAAAAGGGCAAAGGGAAGAAGGGGAACTTCAAGAATAATAGCAAACAAGTTGCTCCTCCCGGGAAGAAGCCCAAGTGTGGACCTAAGCCTGAAACTGAGTGCTTCTACTGCAAAGGGACTGGTCACTGGAAGCGGAACTGCCCCAAGTATTTGGTGGATAAGAAGGATGGCAAAGTGAAACAAATATTTGATATACATGTTATTGATGTGTACCTTACTAATGCTCGTAGTAGCGTCTGGGTATTTGATACTGGTTTTGTTGCTCATATTTGCAACTTGAAACAGGGGCTACGGATTAAACGAATATTGGCTAAGGATGAGGTGACGATGCGCGTCAGAAATGGTTCCAAGGTCGATGTGATCGCCGTCGGCACGCTACCTCTACTGTTGGGGAACGTAGTAATTCAAAATGTTTCCTACGATCACGCAAGATCTATCTAGGAGAAACATAGTGATGAGACGGGAGATTGTGTCCATGTACCCTCGTAGACCGAAAGCGAAAGCGTTTAGTAACGCGGCTGATGTAGTCGAACGTCTTCACGATCCAACCGATCCAAGTACCGAACGTACGACACCTCCTGTGGCCTGCCTCCTCTCCTCCACTATGGCCCATTAGGCCCAATAACTTTCCCGGGGGTTCCGATAGCCTCCCGGTACTCCGATAAATCCCCGAACCTTATCGGAACCATTCCGATCTCCGTATATAACCTTCCAACATATCAATCTTTACCTCTCGACCATTTCGAGACTCCTCGTCGTGTCCGTGATTCCATCCGGGACTCCGAACAAACTTCGGTCATCAAATCACATAACTCATAATACAAACCGTCATCGAACGTTAAGCGTGCGGACCCTACGGGATCGAGAACTATGTAAACATGACCGAGACACATCTCCGGTCAATAACCAATAGCGGAACCTGGATGCTCATATTGGTTCCTACATATCCTACGAAGATCTTTATCGGTCAAATCGCATAACAACATATGTCATTCCCTTTGTCATTGGTATGTTAGTTGCCCGAGATTCTATCATCGATATCATCATGCCTAGTTCAATCTCGTTACTGGCAAGTCTCTTTACTCGTTCTGTAATGCATCATCCCATAACTAACTCATTAGTCACATTGCTTGCAAGGCTTATAGTGATGTGTATTATCGAGAGGGCCCAGAGATACCTCTCTGGTACTCGGAGTGACAAATCCTAATCTCGATCTATGCCAACTCAACAAAAACCATCGGAGACACCTGTAGAGCAACCTTATAATCACCCAGTTACGTTCTGACGTTTGATAGCACACGAAGTGTTCCTCCGGTATTCGGGAGTTGCATAATCTCGTAGTGAGAGGAATATGTATATGTCATGAAGAAAGCAATAGCAATAAAACTAAACGATCATTGTGCTAAGCTAACGAATGGGTCTTATCCATCACATCATTCTCTAATGATGTGATCCCGTTCATCAAATGACAACACATGTCTATGGTTAGGAAACTTAACCATCTTTGATTAATGAGCTAGTCAAGTAGAGGCATACTAGGGACACTCTGTTTGTCGATGTATTCGCACATGTACTAAGTTTCCGGTTAATACAATTCTAGCATGAATAATAAACATTTATCGTGACATAAGGAAATATAAATAACATCTTTATTATCGCCTCTAGGGCAAATTTCCTTCAGTCTCCCACTTGCACTAGAGTCAATAATCTAGATTACATAGTAATGATTCTAACACCCATGGAGTCTTGGTGCTGATCATGTTTTGCTCATGTAAGAGGCTTAGTCAACGGGTCTGCATCATTCAGATCCGTATGTATTTTTCAAATCTCTATGTCTCCCTCCTTGACTTGATCGCAGATGGAATTGAAGAGTCTCTTGATGTGTTTGGTTCTCTTGTGAAATCTGGATTCCTTCGCCAAGGCTATTGCTCCAGTATTGTCACAAAAGATTTTCATTGGACCCGATGCACTAGGTATTACACCTAGATCGGATATGAACTCCTTCATCCAGACTCCCTCATTTGCTGCTTCCGAAGCAGCTATGTACTCCGCTTCACAAATAGAAGTGTGATGATCATCATTAATAGAGCATTGTCCCAAAAAAATAAAAAAAGAGTAAGGCCCAAAAAAAGAAAAGAAATAAAAGGGACAATGCTACTATCCTTTTTTCCACACTTGTGCTTCAAAGTAGCACCATGATCTTTATGATAGAGAGTCTCTTATTTTGTCACTTTCATATACTAGTGGGAATTTTTCATTATAGAACTTGGCTTGTATATTCCAACAATGGGCTTTCTCAAATGCCCTAGGTCTTCGTGAGCAAGTAATTTGGATGCACACCCACTTAGTTTCTTTTGTTGAGCTTTCATACATTTATAGCTCTAGTGCATCCGTTGCATGGCAATCCCTACTCCTTGCATTGGCATCAATTGATGGGAATCGCCCTAGCCTGTTGATTAGCTGCGTCAATGTGAGACTTTCTCCTTTTTTGACTTCTCCACACAACCCCCATCATTATACTCTATTCCACCAATAGTGCTATGTCCATGGCTCACGCTCATGTATTGCGTGAAAGTTGAAAAAAGTTTGAGATTACTAAAGTATGAAACAATTGCTTGGCTTGTCATCGGGGTTGTGCATGATGAGAGCATTTTTGTGTGACGAAAATGAAGCATAGCCAAACTATATGATTTTGTAGGGAAAAGCTTTCTTTGGCCATGTTATTTTGATAAGACATAATTGCTTGGTTAGTATGCTTGAAGTATTATTATTTTTATGTCAATATTAAACTTTTGTCTTGAATCTTTCAAACCTGAACATTCATGCCACAATAAAGAGAATTACTTAGAAAATTATGTTAGGTAGCATTCCACATCAAAAATTCTGTTTTTATCATTTACCCACTCGAGGACGAGCAAGAATTAAGCTTGGGGATGCTTGATACGTCTCCAATGTATCTATAATTTGTGACTGTTCCATGCTATTATATTATCTGTTTTGGATGTTTAATGGGCTTTATTATGCACTTTTATATTATTTTTGGGACTAACCTATTAACCGAAGGCCCAGTGCAAATTGCTGTTTTTTTGCCTGTTTCAGTGTTTCACGGAAAAGGAATATCAAACGGAATCCAAACGGAATGAAACCTTCGCGAGGATCGTTTTTGGAACAAACGCAATCCACGAGACTTGGACGTCAAGGAAGCAACGAGGCGGCCACGTGGTAGGGAGGCGCGCCGACAGGGGTAGGCGCGCCCCCCACCCTTGTGGGCCCCTCGTGGCTCCACCGACCTACTTCTTTCGCCTATATATACTCATATACCCTGAAAACATCCGAGAGCACCACGAAACCCTATTTCCACGGCCGCAACCTTCTGTACCCGTGAGATCCCATCTTGGGGCCTTTTCAGGCGCTTCGCCGGAGGGGGAATCGATCACGGAGGGCTTCTACATCAACACCATAGCCTCTCCGATGATGTGTGAGTAGTTTACCATAGACCTTCGGGTCCATAGTTATTAGCTAGATGGCTTCTTCTCTCTCTTTGGATCTCAATACAAAGTTCTCCTCGATTCTCTTGGAGATCTATTCGATGTAATTCTTTTTGCGGTGTGTTTGTCGAGATCCGATGAATTGTGGGTTTATGATCAAGATTATCTATGAACAATATTTGATTCTTCTCTGAATTCTTATATGCATGATTTAATATCTTTGCAAGTCTCTTCGAATTATCAGTTTGGTTTGGCCTACTAGATTGATCTTTCTTGCAATGGGAGAAGTGCTTAGCTTTGGGTTCGATCTTGCGGTGTCCTTTCCCAGTGACAGCAGGGGCAGCAAGGCACGTATTGTATTGTTGCCATCGAGGATAAAAAGATGGAGTATATATCATATTGCTTGAGTTTATCCCTCTACATCATGTCATCTTGCCTAATGCGTTACTCTGTTCTTATGAACTTAATACTCTAGATGCATGCTGGATAATGATCGATGTGTGGAGTAATAGTAGTAGATGCAGAATCGTTTCGGTCTACTTGTCACGGACGTGATGCCTATATACATGATCATGCCCAGAAATTCTCATAACTATGCACTTTTCTATCAATTGCTCGACAGTAATTTGTTCACCCACCGTAGAATTTTCTATATTGAGAGAAACCACTAGTGAAACCTATGGCCCCTGGGTCTATCTTCCATCATATTAATTTCCCGTCAACTAGCTATTTCTGTCGCCGTTTATTTTGCAATCTTTACTTTCCAATCTATACAACAAAAATACCAAAAATATTTATCTCATTATCTTTATCAGATCTCACTTTTGCAAGTGGCCATGAAGGGATTGACAACCCCTTTATCGCGTTGGTTGCAAGGTTCTTGATTGTTTGTGCAGGTACGAGGGAGTTGCGTGTAGTCTCCTACTGGATTGATACCTTGGTTCTCAAAAACTGAGGAAAATACTTACGCTACTTTGGTGCATCACCCTTTCCTACTGCTACCTCTTGAGCACCGCGTTGGTTTTCCCTTGAAGAGGAAAGGGTGATGCAGCAAAGTAGCGTAAGTATTTCCCTTAGTTTTTGAGAACCAAGGTATCAATCCAGTAGGAGATCACGCTCAAGTCCCACGCACCTACACAAACAAATAAGAACCTCGCAACCAACGCGATAAAGGGGTTGTCAATCTCTTCACGGTCACTTACGAGAGTGAGATCTGATAGATATGATAAGATAATATTTTTGGTATTTTTATGATAAAGATGCAAAGTAAAATAAACGGCAATAAAAATAGCTAAGTGTTGGAAGATTAATATGATGGGAAATAGACCCGGGGGCCATAGGTTTCACTAGTGGCTTCTCTCAAGAGCATAAATATTACAGTGGGTAAACGAATTACTGTCGAGCAGTTCATAGAATTGAGCATAGTTATGAGAATATCTAGGTATGATCATGTATATAGGCATCACGTCCGCGACAAGTAGACCGAAACGATTCTGCATCTACTACTATTACTCCACACATCGACTGCTATCCAGCATGCATCTAGAGTATTAAGTTCATAAGAACAGAGTAATGCTTTAAGTAAGATGACATGATGTAGAGGGATAAACTCATGCAATATGATATAAACCCCATCTTTTTATCCTCGATGGCAACAATACAATACGTGTCGTTTCCCCTACTGTCACTGGGATCGAGCACCGCAAGATTGAACCCAAAGCTAAGCACTTCTCCCATTGCAAGAAAGATCAATCTAGTAGGCCAAACCAAACTGATAATTCGAAGAGACTTGCAAAGATAACCAATCATACATAAAAGAATTCAGAGGAGATTCAAATATTGTTCATAGATAATCTTGATCATAAACCCACAATTCATCGGATCTCGACAAACACACCGCAAAAGAAGATTACATCGAATAGATCCCCAAGAAGATCGAGGAGAACTTTGTATTGAGATCCAAAGAGAGAGAAGAAGCCATCTAGCTAATAACTATGGACCCGAAGGTCTGAAGTAAACTACTCACACATCATCGGAGAGGCTATGGTGTTGATGTAGAAGTCCTCCGTGATCAATGCCCCTCCGGCGGAGCGCCGGAAAAGGCCCCAAGATGGGATCTCACGGGTACAGAAGGTTGCGGCGGTGGAAATAGGGTTTTGGCTCTGTATATGATGTTTTCGGGGTACGTAGGTATATATAGGAGGAAGAAGTACGTCGGTGGAGCAACGTGGGCCCCACGAGGGTGGAGGGCGCACATGGGGGGGTAGGCGCGCCCCCCGCCTCGTGCTCTCCTCGTTGATTGCTTTGCATAGACTCCAAGTCCTCTGGATCACGTTTGTTCCGAAAATCACGTTCCCAAAGGTTTCATTCCGTTTGGACTCCGTTTGATATCCTTTTCCTTCAAAACACTGAAATGGGCAAAAAAATAGCAATTCGGGCTGGGCCTCCGGTTAATAGGTTAGTCCCCAAAATAATATAGAAGTGTATAATAAAGCCCATTAAACATCCAAAACAGAATATAATATAGCATGGAACAATCAAAAATTATAGATACGTTGGAAACGTATCAATTGCATACATGATAGAACCTATGGCTGAGGCATAGGGAATGACCTTCATTTTCTCTCTATCTTCTGCAATGGTCGGGCATTGAGTCTGACTCAATTTCACACCTTGTAACACAGGCAAGAACCCTTTCTTTGACTGATCCATTTTGAACTTCTTCAAAACTTTATCAAGGTCTGTGCTTTGTGAAAGTCCAATTAAGCGTCTTGATCTATCTCTATAGATCTTGATGCCCAATATATAAGCAGCTTCACCGAGGTCTTTCATTGAAAAATTCTTATTCAAGTATCCTTGTATGCTATCCAGAAATTATGTATTATTTCCAATCAATAATATGTCATCCACATATAATATTAGAAATGCTACAGAGCTCCCACTCAATTTCTTGTAAATACAGGCTTCTCCAAAAGTCTGTATAAAACCATATGCTTTGATCACACTATCAAAGCGTATATTCCAACTCCGAGAGGCTTGCACCAGTCCATAAATGGATCGTTGGAGCTTGCACACTTTGTTAGCACCTTTAGGATCGATAAAACCTATTGGTTGCATCATATACAACTCTTCTTTAAGATATCCATTAAGGAATGCAGTTTTGACATCCATTTGCCAAATTTCATAATCATAAAATGTGGCAATTTCTAACATGATTCGGATAGACTTAAGCATCGCTACGGGTGAGAATGTCTCATCGTAGTCAACTCCTTGAACTTGTCAAAAACCTTTCGTAACAAGTCGAGCTTTGTGGACAGTAACATTACCGTCAGCGTCAGTCTTCTTCTTGAAGATCTATTTATTCTCTATGGCTTGCCGATCATCGGGCAAGTCAACCAAATTCTACACATTGTTCTCATACATGGATCCCATCTCAGATTTCATGGCCTCAAGCCATTTCGCGGAATCTGGGCTCATCATCGCTTCCTCATAGTTCGCAGGTTCGTCATGGTCAAGTAACATGACATCCAGAACACGATTACCGTACCACTCTGGTGCGGACCGTACTCTGGTTGACCAACGAGGTTCAGTAGTAACTTGATCTGAAGTTTCATGATCATCATCATTAGCTTCTCACCGATTGGTGTAGGAATCACTGGAACTGATTTCTGTGATGTACTACTTTCCAATTCGGGAGAAGGTACAATTACCTCATCAAGTTCTACTTTCCTCTCACTCACTTCTTTCGAGAGAAACTCCTTCTCTAGAAAGGATCCATTCTTAGCAACGAATATCTTGCCTTCGGATCTGTGATAGTAGGTGTACCCAACAGTCTCCTTTGGGTATCCTATGAAGATACATTTCTCCGATTTGGGTTCGAGCTTATCAGGCTGAAGCTTTTTCACATAAGCATCGCAGCCCCAAACTTTAAGAAATGACGGCTTAGGTTTCTTGCCAAACCATAGTTCATATGGTGTCGTCTCAACGGATTTAGATGGTGCCCTATTTAACGTGAATGCAGCCGTCTAAAGTATAACCCCAAAACGATAGCGGTAAATCAGTAAGAGACATCATAGATCGCGCCATATCTAATAAAGTACGGTTACGACATTCGGACACACCATTACGCTGTGTTGTTCCAGGTGGTGTGAGTTGCGAAACTATTCCACATTGTTTCAAATGAAGACCAAACTCATAACTCAAATATTCACCTCCACATTCAGATCGTAGAAACTTTTTTTTCTTATTAAGATGATTTTCCACTTCACTCTGAAATTCTTTGAACTTTTCGAACGTTTCAGACTTATGTTTCATCAAGTAGATATACCCATGTCTGCTCAAATCATCTCTGAAGGTCAGAAAATAACGATACCCGCCGCGAGCCTCAACACTCATCGGACCACACACATCAGTATGTATTATTTCCAACAAGTCAGTTGCTCGCTCCATTGTTCTGGAGAACGGAGTCTTAGTCATCTTGCCCATGAGGCATGGTTCGCAAGCATCAAGTGATTCCAAAAGCCCATTGGCATGGAGTTTCTTCATGCGCTTTACACCAATATGACCTAAACGGCGGTGCCACAAATAAGTTGCACTATCATTATTAACTTTGCATCTTTTGGCTTCAATATTATGAATATGTGTATCATTACAATCAAGATTCAGCAAAAATAGACCACTCATCAAGGGTGCATGACCATAAAAGATATTACTCATATAAATAGAACAACCATTATTCTCTGATTTAAATGAATAACCGTCTCGCATCAAACAAGATCCAGATATAATGTTCATGCTCAATGCTGGCACCAAATAACAATTATTCAGGTCTAAAACTAATCCCGACGGTAGATGTAGAGGTAGCGTGCCGACGACGATCACATCAACCTTGGAACCATTTTCCACGCGCATCGTCACCTCGTCCTTAGCCAATCTTCGTTTAATCAGTAGCCCCTATTTCGGGTTGCAAATATGAGCAACAAAACCATTATCAAATACCCAGGCGCTACTACGAGCATTAGTAAGGTACATATCAATAACATGAATGTAAAATATACCTTTCACATTGCCATCCTTCTTATCCACCAAATACTTGGGGCAGTTCTGCTTCCAGTGACCAGTCCCTTTGCAGTAGTAGCACTCAGTTTCAGGCTTAGGTCCAGACTTGGGCTTCTTCACTTGAGCAGCAACTTGCTTGCCATTCTTCTTGAAGTTCCCCTTCTTCCCTTTGACCCTTTTCTTCAAACTAGTGGTCTTGTTAACCATCAACACTTGATGCTCCTTCTTGATTTCTACCTCCGCAGCCTTTAGCATCGCGAAGAGCTCGGGAATTGTCTTATCCATCCCTTGCATATTATAGTTCATCACAAAGCTTTTGTAGCTTGGTGGCGGTGATTGAATAACTCTGTCAATGACACTATCATCAGCAAGAGTAACTCCCAGTTGAGTCAAGTGGTTGTGGTACCCGGACATTCTGAGTATATGTTCGCTGACAGAACTATTCTCCTCCATCTTGCAGCTATAGAGCTTATTGGAGACTTCATATCTCTCAATTCAGGCATTTGCTTGAAATATTAACTTCAACTCCTGGAACATCTCATATGCTCCATGATGTTCAAAACGTATTTGAAGTCCCGATTCTAAGCCGTAAAGCATGGCACACTAAACTATCGAGTAGTCATCACCTTTGCTCTGCCAGATGTTCATAATGTCCGGAGTTGCTCCTGCAGCGGGTATTGCACCTAGCGGTGCTTCCAGGACGTAATTCTTCTGTGCAGCAATGAGGATAAGCCTCAAGTTACGGACCCAGTTCATGTAGTTGCTACCATCATCTTTCAACTTAGCTTTCTCTAGGAACGCATTAAAATTCAAGGGAACGGTAGCACGGGCCATTGATCTACAACAACATAGACATGCAAAAACTATCAGGTACTAAGTTCGTGATAAATTAAAGTTCAATTAATCATATTACTTAAGAACTCCCACTTAGATAGACATCCCTCTAGTCATCTGAATGATCATGTGATCCATATAAACTAAACCATGTCTGATCATCACGTGAGATGGAGTAGTTTTCAATAGTGAACATCACTATGTTGATCATATCTAATATATGATTCACGTTCGACCTTTCGGTATCAGTGTTCCGAGGCCATATCTGCATATGCTAGGCTCGTCAAGTTTAACCCGAGTATTTTGCACGTGCAAAACTGGCTTACACCCGTTGTATGTGAACGTAGAGCTTATCACACCCGATCATCACGTGGTGTCTCGGCATGATGAACTGTAGCAACGGTGCACACTCAGGGAGAACACTTATACCTTGAAATTTAGTGAGGGATCATCTTATAATGCTACCGCCGTACTAAGCAAAACAAGATGCATAAAAGATAAGCATCACATGCAATCAAAATATGTGACATGATCTCCATTGTCACCGCCTTGACACCTTGATCTCCATCGTAGCATCGTTGTCGTCTCGCCTACTATTTCTTCTACGACTATCGCTACCGCTTAGTGATAAAGTAAAGCAATTACATGAAGATTGCATTTAATACAATAAAGCGACAAGCATAAGGCTCCTGCCAATTGCCGATAACTTTTACAAAACATGATCATCTCATACAACAATTTATATCTCATCACGTCTTGACCATATCACATCACAACATGCCCTGCAAAAACAAGTTAGACGTCCTCTACTTTGTTGTTGCAAGTTTTACGTGGCTGCTACGGGCTTCTAGCAAGAACCGTTCTTACCTACGCATCAAAACCACAACGATTTTTCGTCAAGTGTGCTGTTTTAACCTTGAACAAGGACTGGCCATAGTCAAACTCGATTCAACTAAAGTTGGAGAAACAGACACCCGCCAACCACATGTGTGCGAAGCACATTGGTAGAACCAGTCTCATGAACGCGGTCATGTAATGTCGGTCCGGGCCACTCCATCCAACAATACCGCCGAATCGAAGTAAGACGTTGGTGGTAAGCACTATGACTATTATCACCCACAACTCATTGTGTTCTACTCGTGCATATCATCTACACATAGACCTGGCTCGGATGCCACTGTTGGGGAACGTAGTAATTCAAAAAGTTTCCTACGATCACGCAAGATCTATCTAGGAGAAGCATAGCAACGAGACGGGAGAGTGTGTCCACATACCCTCGTAGACCGAAAGCGAAAGCGTTTAGCAACGCGGTTGATGTAGTCGAACGTCTTCACGATCCAACCGATCCAAGTACCGAACGTACGGCACCTCTGTGTTCAGCACACGTTCAGCACGATGACGTCCCTCGAGCTCTTGATCCAGTTGAGGACGAGGTAGAGTTCCGTCAGCACGACGGCGTAGCGACGGTGATGATGAATTTACCAGCGTAGGGCTTCGCCTAAGCACTACGACGATATGACCGAGGTGTTAAACTATGGAGGGGGGCACCACACACGGCTAAGAGATTGTCTGTTGTGCTTTGGGGTGCCCCCTGCCCACGTATATAAAGGAGCGGGAGGAGGAGGCCGGTCAAGGGGGAGGCGCGCCAAGGGGGGAGTCCTACTAGGACTGGGGGCACGCCCCACCTCCTCTCCTCCACTATGGCCCATTAGGCCCAATAACTTTCCCGGGGGGTTCCGATAGCCTTCCGGTACTCCGATAAATCCCCGAACCTTATCGGAACCATTCCGATGTCCGTATATCACCTTCCAACATATCAATCTTTACCTCTCGACCATTTCGAGACTCCTCGTCATGTCCGTGATCTCATCCGGGACTCCGAACAAACTTTGGCCATCAAATCACATAACTCATAATACAATTCGTCGTCGAACGTTAAGCGTGCTGACCCTACGGGTTCGAGAACTATGTAGACATGATCGAGACACATCTCCGGTCAATAACCAATAGCGGAACCTGGATGCTCATATTGGTTGCTACATATCCTACGAAGATCTTTATCGGTCAAACCGCATAACAACATACGTCATTCCCTTTGTCATCGGTATGTTACTTGCCCGAGATCCGATCGTAGGTATCATCATACCTAGTTCAATCTCGTTACCGGCAAGTCTCTTTACTCGTTCCGTAATGCATCATCCCGTAACTAACTCATTAGTCACATTGCTTGCAAGACTTATAGTGATGTGTATTACCGAGAGGGCCCAGAGATACCTCTCCGATACACAGAGTGACAAATCCTAATCTCGATCTATGCCAACTCAACAAACACCATCGGAGACACCTGTAGAGCATCTTTATAATAACCCAGTTACGCTGTGACATTTGATAGCACACAAAGTGTTCCTCCAGTATTCGGGAGTTGCATAATCTCATAGTCAGAGGAATATGTATAAGTCATGAAAAAAGCAATAGCTATAAAACTAAATGATCATTATGCTAAGCTAACGGATGGGTCTTGTCCATCACATCATTCTCTAAGGATGTGATCCCGTTCATCAAATGACAACACATGTCTATGGTTAGGAAACTTAACCATCTTTGATTAACGAGCTAGTCAAGTAGAGGCATACTAGGGATACTCTGTTTGTCTACGTATTCACACATGTACTAAGTTTCCAGTTTATACAATTCTAGCATGAATAATAAACATTTATCATGATATGAGGAAATATAAATAACAACTTTATTATTGCCTCTAGGGCATATTTCCTTCATCTACATCTACCTTCGGGATTAGTTTTAGACCTGAATAATTGTTATTTGGTGCTAGCGTTAAGCATGAACATTATATCTGGATCTTGTTTGATGCGAGACGGTTATTCATTTAAATCAGAGAATAATGGTCGTTCTATTTATATGAGTAATATCTTTTATGGTCATGCACCCTTGATGAGTGGTCTATTTTTGTTGAATCTCGATCATAGTGATACACATATTCATAATATTGAAGCCAAAAGATGCAAGGTTAATAATGATAGTGCAACTTATTTGTGGCACTGCCGTTTAGGTCATATTGGTGTAAAGCGCATGAAGAAACTCCATGCTGATGGGCTTTTGGAATCACTTGATTATGAATCACCTTATGCTTGCGAACCATGCCTCATGGGCAAGATGACTAAGACTCCGTCCTCCGGAACAATGGAGCGAGCAACTGACTTATTGGAAATAATACATACTGATGTATGTGGTCCGATTAGTGTTGAGGCTCGCGGCGGGTATCATTATTTTCTGACCTTCAGACATGATTTGAGCAGATATGGGTATATCTACTTAATGAAACAAAAGTCTGAAATATTTGAAAAGTCCAAAGAATTTCAGAGTGAAGTAGAAAATCATCATAACAAGAAAATAAAGTTTCTACGATCTGATCGTGGAGGTGAATATTTGAGTTACGAGTTTGGTCTTCATTTGAAACAATGTGGAATAGTTTCGCAACTCACGCCACCTGGAACACCACAGCGTAATGGTGTGTCCGAACGTTGTAACCGTACTTTATTAGATATGGTGCGATCTATGATGTCTCTTACGATTTACCGCTATAATTTTGGGGTTATGCTTTAGAGACGTCTCCATTCACGTTAAATAGGGCACCATCTAAATCTGTTGAGATGACAGCATATGAACTGTGGTTTGGCAAGAAACATAAGCTGTCGTTTCTTAAAGTTTGGGGCTGCAATGCTTATGTGAAAAAGCTTCAACCTAATAAGCTCGAACCCAAATCGGAGAAGTGCGTCTTCATAGGATACCCAAAAGAAACTGTTGGGTACACCTTCTATCATACATCCGAAGGCAAGACATTTGTTGCTAAGAATGGATCCTTTCTGGAGAAGGAGTTTCTCTCGAAAGAAGTGAGTGGGAGGAATGTAGAACTTGATGAGGTAGTTGTACCTTCTCTTGAATTGGAAAATGGTTCATCACAGAAATCAGTTCCAGTGATGCCTACACCAATTACTGAGGAAGTTAATGATGATGATCATGAAACTTCAGATCAAGTTACTACCGAACCTCGTAGGTCAACCAGTGTACGGTCCGCACCAGAGTGGAATGGTAATCCTGTTCTGGAAGTCATGTTACTTGACCATGACGAACCTACGAACTATGAGGAAGCATTGATGAGCCCAGATTCCGTGAAATGGCTTGAGGCCATGAAATCTGAGATGGGATCCATGTATGAGAACAAAGTATGGACTTTTGTTGACTTGCCCGATGATCGGCAAGCCATAGAGAATAAATGGATCTTCAAGAAGAAGACTAACGCTAACGGTAATGTTACTGTCTACAAAGCTCGACTTGTTGCAAAAGGTTTTCGACAAGTTCAAGGTGTTGACTACGATGAGACCTTCTCACCCGTAGCGATGCCTAAGTCTCTCCGAATCATGTTAGCAATTGTCGCATTTTATGATTATGAAATTTGGCAAATGGATGTCAAAACTGCATTCCTTAATGGATTTCTTAAAGAAGAGTTGTATATGATGCAACCAGAAGGTTTTGTCGATCCTAAAGGTGCTAACAAAGTGTGCAAGCTCCAGCAATCCATTTATGGACTGGTGCAAGCATCTTGGAGTTGGAATATACGCTTTGATAGTGTGATCAAAGCATATGGTTTTATACAGACTTTTGGAGAAGCCTGTATTTACAAGAAAGAGAGTGGGAGCTCTAAGCATTTCTAATATTATATGTGGATGACATATTGTTGATTGGAAACAATGCAAAAATTTCTGGATAGCATAAAAAGATACTTGAATAAGAATTTTTCAGTGAAAGACACTTCGGTGAAGCTTCTTATATATTGGGCATCAAGATCTATAGAGATAGATCAAGACGCTTAATTGGACTTTCACAAAGCACATACCTTGATAAAGTTTTGAAGAAGTTCAAAATGGATCAGTCAAATAAAGGGTTCTTGCCTGTATTACAAGGTGTGAAGTTGAGTCAAACTCAATGCCCGACCACAGCAGAAGATAGAGAGAAAATGAAAGTCATTCCCTATGCCTCAGCCATAGGTTCTATCATGTATGGAATGTTGTGTACTAGACCTAATGTGTGCCTTGCTATTAGTTTAGCAGGGAGGTACCAAAGTAATCCAGGAGTGGATCACTGGACAGCGGTCAAGAACATCCTGAAATACCTGAAAAGGACTAAGGATATGTTTCTCGTTTATGGAGGTGACAAAGAGCTTGTCGTAAATGGTTACATCGATGCAAGCTTTGACACTGATCCGGATGACTCTAAGTCACAAACCGGATACATATTTATATTGAATGGTGGAACTGTCAGTTGGTACAGTTCCAAGCAGAGCGTCGTGGCGGGATCTACGTGTGAAGCGGAGTACATAGCTGCTTCGGAAGCAGCAAATGAAGGAGTCTGGATGAAGGAGTTCATATCCGATCTAGGTGTAATACCTAGTGCATCGGGTCCAATGAAAATCCTTTGTGACAATACTGGAGCAATAGCCTTGGCGAAGGAATCCAGATTTCACAAGAGAACCAAACACATCAAGAGACGCTTCAATTCCATCCGCGATCAAGTCAAGGAGGGAGACATAGAGATTTGCAAAATAAATACGGATTTGAATGTTGCAGACCCGTTGACTAAGCCTCTTCCATGAGCAAAACATGATCAGCACCAAGACTCCATGGGTGTTAGAATCATTACTATGTAATCTAGATTATTGACTCTAGTGCAAGTGGGAGACTCAAGGAAATATTCCCTAGAGGCAATAATAAAGTTGTTATTTATATTTCCTTATGTCATGATAAATGTTTATTATTCATGCTAGAATTGTATGAACTGGAAACTTGGTACATGTGTGAATACATAGACAAAACAGAGTGTCCCTGGTATGCCTCTACTTGACTAGCTCATTAATCAAAGATGGTTAAGTTTCCTAACCATAGACATGTGTTGTCATTTGATGAATGGGATCACATCATTAGAGAATGATGTGATGGACAAGACCCATTCGTTAGCTTAGCATAATGATCATTAAGTTTTATTGCTATTGCTTTCTTCATGACTTGTACATATTCCTCTGACTATGAGATTATGCAACTCCTGAATACCGGAGGAACACCTTGTGTGCTATCAAACGTCACAACGTAGCTGGGTGATTATAAACATTCTCTACAGGTGTCTCCTAAGGTCTTTGTTGGGTTGGCATAGATCAAGATTAGGATTTTTCACTCCAAGTATCAGAGAGGTATCTCTGGGCCCTCTCGGTAATGCACATCACTATAAGCCTTGCAAGCAATGTGACTAATGAGTTAGTTGCAAGATGATGCATTACGGAACGAGTAAAGAGACTTGCCGGTAACGAGATTGAACTAGGTATGATGATACCGACGGTCGAATCTCGAGCAAGTAACATACCGATGACAAAGAAAATAACATATGTTGTTATTGCGGTTTGAACAATAAAGATCTTCGTAGAATATGTAGGAACCAATATGAGCATCCAGGTTCCACTATTGGTTATTGACCAGAGATGTGTTTCGGTCATGTCTACATAGTTCTCAAACCCGTAGGGTCCGCGCGCTTAATGTTCGATGACGATTTATATTATGAGTTATGTGTTTTGGTGACCGAAGTTTGTTCGGAGTTTCGGATGAGATCATGGACATGACGAGGAGTCTCGAAATGGTCGAGAGGTTAAGATTCATATATTGGAAGGTAGTATACGGACACCGAAATGGTTCCGAAGAGGTTCGGCGATTTTTTGGAGTACCGGGAGGTTATCGGAACCCCCCAGGAAAGTTAATGGGCCTCATGGGCCATAGTGAAGAGGAGGAGGCAGGCCACAAGAGGTGCCCCCCTGACAGTCCGAATTGGACAAGGGGTGGGGGGCGCGGCTCCCCTTTGCTTCTCCCTTTCCCCCTCTTTCCCATTTCCCCTCTCCGTTGGAAGGAAGGGGGGAGCCGACTAGGACTAGGAATCCTAGTGGGACTCCCCCCACTTGGCGCGCCCCTAGGGCCGGCCGGCCTCCCCTCCCCTCCTTTATATACGTGGGCAGGGGGCTACCCATAGACACATCAATTGTTCTCTTAGCCGTGTGCGGTGCCCCCCTCCACAGTTTACTCCTCCGGTCATAGCGTCGTAGTGCTTAGGCGAAGCCCTGCACATATCACATCACCATCACCGTCACCATGCCGTCGTGCTGATGGAACTCTCCCACGACCCTCTGCTGGATCAAGAGTTCGAGGGACATCATCGGGCTGAACGTGTGCTGACCTCGGAGGTGTCGTACGTTCGGTACTGGATCGGTTGGATCGTGAAGACGTTCGACTACATGAACTGCGTTAACATAACGCTTCCGCTTTCGGTCTACAAGGGTACGTGGACACACTCTCCCCCTCTCGTTGTTATGCATCTCCTAGATAGATCTTGCGTGATGGTAGGAATTTTTTTGAAATTGCATGCTGCGTTCCCCAATAAGGTTAGTACCAAAAAATGATATAAATGACTATAAAATGATTATAAAAAATCCAAGAATGATAATATAACAGCATGGAACAATCAAAAGTTATAGATACGTTGGAGACGTATCAGCATCCCCAAGCTTAATTCCTGCTCGTCCTCGAGTAGGTAAATGATAAAAATAGAATTTTTTATGTGGAATGCTGCCGAACATATCATATCATATTCTTTTCTTTATAGCATGGACATTTGGACTTTTATATGGTTCAAAGCAATTGTCTAGTTTTGACATGATAACTTAAATACTCAAGCATATCAACAAGCAACCATGTCTTTCAAAATATCAACGCTAAAATAAGTTATCCCTAGCCCATCATGCTCAATCATTGATCATTCATGAAACACACCCGCATATTAGCTACACCCAATGCTCAAGTACGATCATAGTGCCTCCTAGTTTGTGCTTTTTAAGAGAAGATGGAGACTCAATTAAAAAATAAAAATTTCATAAAGTAAAAGAAAGGCCCTTCGCAGAGGGAAGTAGGGATTTGTAACAGTGCTAGAGCTCATAGCGAAAAACTTAGAGATAAAAACATTTTCGGAGGTGTGCCTTTCTCACCAACGAAAACGACTTAGAGTTCCCAACACTTTCCATGCTAGATATATCATAGGCGGTTCCCAAACAGAAAATAAAGTTTATTCCTTTTTCAACCATACTTTCATTTCCATGGCTAACTGTATCCACGGGTGCCCTCCATACCAACACTTTCCAAAAAATTTATTATTTGACGCCATAAAGTAAATTCATTTTTTTCATTTCGAGACTGGCATCCCTAATACCTTTGCCTTACTCTCGTGCAATGACAAGTGAATAAACACTCATCGTGAGAATAACACATCTAGCATGGAAAATACTGGCCACCCCTCACCGCCTCGCGAGCGGTACGAGCACACAAAAGAGAAATTTATTTTGAAAATTAGAGATGACACATACAAATTTGCTTAGAACGGCAAAAGAATACCGCATATAGGTAGATATAGTGGACTCATGTGGCAAAACTGGTTTAAAGGTTTTTGGATGCACAAGAAGAGATCATACTTAGTGCAAAATGAAGGCTAGCAAAAGATTGAGAAGCGACCAACCAAGAAACGAATAATCTCATAAGCGAGCATTAAGCAAAATTAACACCGAATAATGCACCAAAATTAGGATATAATTTCATTGCATGACTATTGACTTTCATGCTTGCATAGGGAATCACAAACCTTAACACCAATATTCTTACTAAAGCAAAATTACTCATCAACATGACTCACATATCACATCATCATATCTCAAAACTATTACAAGGAATCAAGTTTATTTTGTCCAATGATCTTCATGAAAGTTTTTATTATATCCTTCTTGGATATCTATCACTTTGGAACTATTTTTCATGCGTTGCTTTAGATAAGCTCAAACAAATATAAGTGGAGATCATGAGCATAATATTTCTTTCTCTCAAATTAATTTAAGTGAAGCAAGAGAGAATTTCTTAAAAAAATTACTAACTCTCATATAAACCTAAGTGAATAAAGAGAGAATTTCTTCAAAAATACTAAAGCACGCCGTGCTCAAAAAGATATAAGTGAAGCACTAGAGCAATTCCATAGCTCATAAAAATTTAAGTGAAGCATAGACAGCAATTATAACAAGTCATGGCATAATTTTGGCTCTCTCAAATAGGTGTGTCCAGCAAGGATTCATGACTCAAAACAAAAAGCAAAACAAGCAAAGACTCATATCATACAAGACGCTCCAAGCAAAACTCATAGTATGTGACGAATAAAAATATAGCTTTGAGTAAAATACCGATGGTCGTTAGAAGAAAGAGGGGATGCCACTCGGGGCATCCCCAAGCTTAGTTGCTTGCTTCTCTTTGGATAATAGCTTGGGATGCCATGGGCATCCCCAAGCTTAGGCTCTTCTTACTCCTTATTCCTTCATCCATCGTAAAATCACCAAAAACTTGAAAACTTCAATCACCCAAAACTCCAACAAAACCTTCATGAGATCCATTAGTATAAGAAAGCAAATCACTACTATAAGTAATGTAGCAAACCAATTCATATTTTATTTTTGCATTATATCTACTGTATTCCAAACTTTCTATGGCAAAAACTTATCAAAGAAAACCATAGAATCATCGAAACAAGCACACAATGCAAAGAAAACAAAATCTGTCAAAAACAGAACAGTCTGTAGCAATCTGAATATTTGCAAAGTTTCTGTTTTTCAGCAAGATCAAATCTACTATCACCCAAGAAGATCCTAAAGGCTTGGCTTGGCATAAACACTAATTAAAACACAAAAAACACAACCATAATAGTAGCCTAATTGTGCAAACACTCAAGAACAGAAAGCAAAAAAGCAAAAATAAATTTTATTCATTGGGTTGCCTCCCAACAAGCGCTATTGTTTCACGCCCCTAGCTAGGCATGAAGCAAGGATCTAAGTTTTGCCGTCTTTGGTTCTAGATCCATAAGATGCCCTCATGATTGATTCATATGGTGGCCTAATTCTTGTTCTAGGGAAGTGTTCCATACCCTTCCTTAGTGGAAATCGAAATTTAATATTGTCTTCTTTCATATCAATCATGGCACCAATAGTACGTAAAAACGGTCTACCAAGAATAATTGGACAAGACGGATTGCAATCAATATCAAGAACAATAAAATCTATGGGCACATAATTCCTATTTACAAGAATAAGAACATCATTAATTCCTCCCATAGGCTTTTTAATAGTAGAATCCGCTAAGTGCAAATTTAAAGAACATTCTTCAATATCGGTAAGACCAAGCACATCACATAAAGACTTCGGAATTGTAGAAACACTAGCACCCAAGTCACATAAAGCAAAACACTCATAATTTTTAAATCTTGACTTTGATAGTAGGTTCCCATTCATCATGTAATTTTCTAGGAATTGAAACTTCTAATTCCAACTTTTCTTCTAAAGCTTTCATCATAGCATCAACAATATGTTTAGTAAAAGCTTTATTTTGTTCATAAGCATGGCGTGAATTAATCATGGATTGCAACAAAGAAATACAATCAATCAAAGAGCAACTATCATAATTAAATTATTTGTAATCCAAAAGAGTGGGCACATCACTAGTTAAAGTCTTGACCTCTTCAAACCCACTTTTATCAATTTTCTCAACAAGATTTTCACCCTCCGAATTATCGGGACGCCTTCTAGCTGAAGTTGACTCTTCTACAGTCCCTTTTTCATCAATCTTAATTTTACTAAACAAGGAATCAATAGAAGAAACACCAATCATTTTAAGATCTTCATCATTTTTATGAAAGCAATCACTAGAAAACGCCTTTTCTAAAAATTCTTTTCTAGCTCTAAGCATAGTGGTTCTTTTCTTACTTTCATCCATAGAAACATAAAGAGATTTAATTGATTCCTCTACCTTAGGCAAAAAAAATTCATCTTGAGATTTTCCACATCATGAGAAATTCTATCAACACTTCTAGACAAATCATCAATCTTATTCAACTTTTCTTCCATTGTAGCATTGGAAACTTTTTGAGTATTGATAATTCTTTAATATTATTCTCAAGACCAGAGGGGTTCCTAATATTATTATAAGATTGATTACCATAGGAATTACCATAATTATTAGAGGAATTACTAGGAAAAGGCCTAGGATTAAAATTACCTCTATAAGCATTGTTATTGAAATTGTTTCGAGAGATAAAATTCACATCTATGGCATCACTATTTTGCTCAATCAAAGAAGACAAAGGCACATCATTAAAATCAATAGGAGCACTTTTACTAGCAACCAATTTCATAAGAGCATCAACTTTTTCACTCAAAGAAGAAATCTCTTCAACCAAATTAACTTTTTTACTAGTAGGAGCTCTTTCGGTATGCCATTGTGAATAATTTGCCATGATATTATCAAGTAATTTGGTGGCTTCACCCAAATTAATTTCCATAAAAGTACCACCCGCGGCGGAATCTAAAAGATTACGAGAAACAAAATTCAACCCCGCATAAAAAATTTGTATGATCATCCAAAGATTTAACCCATGAGTTGGGCAATTCCTTAGCATCATTTTCATCCTTTCCCAAGATTGTGCAACATGCTCATGTTCAAGTTGCTTGAAATTCATAATCTGGGTTCTAAGGGAAATAATTTTTGCGAGCGGAAAATACTTAGTGATAAAAGCATCTTTGCACTTATTCCAAGAATCGATACTATTGTGAGGCGAAGAAGAAAACCAAATTTTTGCATGATCTCGCAAAGAAAACGGAAATAGTTTCATCTTAACAACATCATTGTCCACATCTTTTTTCTTTTGCATATCGCATAATTCCACGAATGTGTTAAGATGGGACGCGGCATCCTCATTAGGAGTACCGGAAAATTGATCTTTCATAACAAGATTCAGCAAAGCAGTATTAATATCACAAGACTCCGCACTAGTGGCGAGAGGAGCAATCGGAGTGCCAATAAAATCATTGTTGTTGGTATTTGAGAAATCACACAACTTGGTGTTCTCTTGAGTCACTGTGACTACGCAACAAGATTGCACTCAAAAACAAATCCGGCAAGAAAATGGTGAACGAAAAAAAAAGACGAATAAAACGGCAAATTTTTATGAAGTGGGGGAGAGGAAAACGAGAGGCAAATGGCAAATAATGTAAATTACGAGGAGATGAGATTTGCGATTAGGAACCTGGTATGTGTTGATGGTGTCTTCCCGGCAACGGCGCCAGATATTCCTTTTGATGCGGCTTGAAGCTACGTCGGTATTTCCCCAAAGAGGAAGGGATGATGCAGCACAGCAGCGGTAGGTATTTCCCTCAGTGATGAGACCAAGGTTATCGAACCAGTAGGAGAACCAAGCAACACTACGTAAACAACACCTACACACAAATAACAACCACTCGCAACCCGACGTGTTAAAGGGGTTGTCAATCCCTTTCGGGTAACGGCGCCAGAAATTGGCACGGAGACGGGGTAAAGTTGTAATAGATTGGATAAATAGATCGCAAATAAAATAAAGTTCAACAAGGTATTTTTATATTTTTTATTTAATAGATCTGAAAATAAAAGCAAAGGAAAATAGATCGCAAAGGCAAATATAATAAAGAAGAGACCCAGGGGCCGTAGGTTTCACTAGTGGCTTCTCTCGAGATATAGCAAACGGTGGGTAAAAGAATTACTGTTGGGCAATTGATAGAACTTCAGATAATCATGACGATATCCAGGCAATGATCATTATATAGGCATCACGTCCAAGATTAGTATACCGACTCTTGCCTGCACCTACTACTATTACTCCACACATCGACAGCTATCCAGCATGCATCTAGTGTATTAAGTTCATGGAGAAACGGAGTAATGCAATAAGAACAATCACATGATGTAGACAAGATCTATTTATGTAGAAATAGACCCCATCATTTTATCCTTAGTAGCAACGATACATACGTGTCGGTTCCCCTTCTGTCACTGGGATCAAGCACCGTAAGATCGAACCCACTACAAAGCACCTCTTCCCATTGCAAGATAAATAGATCAACTTGGCCAAACAAAACCCAAATATCGGAGAAGAAATACGAGGCTATAAGCAATCATGCATATAAGAGATCAAAGAAGACTCAAATAACTTTCATGGATAAAAAGATAGATCTGATCATAAACTCAAAGTTCATTGGATCCCAACAAACACACTGCAAAAAGAGTTACATCATATGTATCTCCAAGAGACCATTGTATTGAGAATCAAACGAGAGAGAGGAAGTCATCTAGCTACTAACTACGGACCCGTAGGTCTACAAAGAACTACTCACGCATCATCGGAGAGGCACCAATGGGCATGATGAACCCCTCCATGATGGTGTCTAGATTGGATCTGGTGGTTCTGGAACTTGCGGCAGCTCGAATTGATTTTCGTTGACTCCCCTAGGGTTTCTGGAATGTTGGGGTATTTATAGAGCAAAGAGGCAGTTCAGGGGGCACCCGAGGTGGGCACAACACACCTAGGCGTGCCCTGGTGGGTTGTGCTCCCCTCGGAGCACCCCCCAGGTGCTTCTTCGGCCCACTGGATGTCTTCTGGTCCCAAAAAATCCTCAAAAAGTTTCGCTGCGTTTGGACTCCGTTTGGTATTGATTTCCTGCGATGTAAAAAACATGCAGAAAACAACAACTGGCACTTGGCACTATGTCAATAGGTTAGTACCAAAAAATGATATAAAATGACTATAAAATGATTATAAAACATCCAAGAATGATAATATAACAGCATGGAACAATCAAAAATTATAGATACATTGGAGACGTATCACTAATTCATCTGTCACAGGTACTTTCAATTTATTTTTCTTCTTGCATAAATTAAAGTTTGTTTTCCTTGTTTTGTTTTTATGTTCATACTGACATAAGTTTTATTTTCCTTTTTCTCTTCATGCCAGGAAATTCTTTCTACTGTGCACCACATCAAAGTGAACTAGAAGCATTGGAAGACAATTCAATTCTCATTCATTCACATCCCTACCATCATACACTTGCAAAAAGTAATGAAAACTATCTCCCATCTAGTCATGTGTCTCAACCAGAAGCTCCACTTAATTCTTTCCCAGCAAATTATACTGAAGATGACACCCCGAGTTTCAATGCAATAACCGATGCACTACAAGATACAGTCCCAACCAGTATGACTGCTTATCAAACAAGCACCTACTCTCATCTGGGTTCTTCGTCCCAACTTGTTAAACCTCTGACTCATTCATATCCTAGGTTCTTGAATGCTAATACTTCATTCCTGTATAGCAATAGCCCACTTAGGCCTTTCAAGATTAACTCTCCACAGCCAGAAATTACTTTTGGAACTCCACTTAATAATCCAGCGTTGCTCAAACTCATGGAAGAATTTGAAGCTAAATCCAAAAGGAATTAAATAGAGGCAGGAAAGAAGAAGTTTCAACATTTCTCTTATGCAAAAATGGTTCAGTAGCCCAACTATATGCAGTTCCAACAAGTTATCTTCTCAACACTAGTGCAAATTGAATTCTACAAGACAATGACTGCAGCTCTTCCAGTTCTGGACTCAAGGTAATTTTACCAAAGTGTATTTCTGTTAACTGTACATAACAGTCAAACTGTGCATTCTCCTCTAGCATACATACTATTTTCTTTGTTTTCACATTTTTTACTAACTTCTAGTTGAAAGTTTCTAACATTAATTTCAAAACAACAGCCAAAGAATATTCCAAGTGAATGAAGTTTGGGTTGACCAGAAAACTCTAACTATTTCCTTGAGACCTGGTTGCTGGATGAATCCGCACTCTCTGGATTGTTACTCAAAGATGCTCAATACGGACCAACTAATCTGTGGTAGGCAAGGCCTAATACCAAACATTGATGTTATTAGGCACATTGTCCAAAGAGAAGATATGGTATTATACATTTACTTCTTTTTCTTCTCTATCTTCCAATGTTCTTGTGTGTTATCATCTGTTAGTTTCACCAAACAAAAATTTCTCTTATCTGATTTTACCATGCAATACTCATGAGGCCTATGCTTGATCATTCAGACCCAGTATGCAGAGACATTTTAAGTGAAGCAAGAGTTGGCTTCAGATTGGAAATAGCAAATTTTGTAAGTATCGTTTTTAAGCGTATTTTTCTCTTACTAAATTCTTCAACTGGAAATTTTTGAACAGAACAAACCTACTTCGAATTTTTACAGGTCCACTTGCCTTGCTTCAATGATAAGCAATGGATTATAATAACAACAAACCTAGAGAGTGGAAGGTTTTTTGATATTATGAATCCTGATGGGTCTGGACATGACAGATTCACAACTATAATAAGCATTGTCTGTTACAATTTCAAGTCACTGTTTGCGCTCACCTACCCTAACTGCAGTGCATTCAACATCAAAGACTTTGACTACAGATTCCTTGCAGTTCCTAGAACTCATTTCAGGTTACGGAGTTTGACTTTTTATGTCACTTACAGTTTTTTCTCCAATTCATGCAAATCATGACCAAATTATTTTTGAAGTTATGAATTCTTTGTTTTTTAACTGGATTTGAATCTAACATGCGAGCTAACCTGTTTTCATCACTGCAGGTACAACACAGGTGTTTTCCTACTTCAAATACTTAAAACATATCGTGGAATGGGAGTTCTAGGATTCTCTACTGTAAGATTTCTTATTTGAAAACAACATATTCTACTTGCAAATCTTTTATTTCATGGAACAAAAAATAATTAAATCACAATCACAACTATGCAAACAGGTTGATTTGCAAGCTATGCGTGAAATATTCTTGTATGAGATTGCAACCTACCAAAGTAGCAAGGTGCAGCTACCAGTAGTGTGAGGACATTTCTTTAAAATCACGCAAGTTAGAAACTCCTTCAATTTCATACTGTCTTTCACTAACATTGTTAGTAAGGGAACTATAGACCAAAAAAAATCATTGAATCTCTTCTGCTTTTATTCTACAGATTTTCGGTCATTCAAATAAAAGAACTTTTCGCAACCAAGAGAATGAACTGCTGAAAGGTATCCTCTGTGGCAGAGAATGGCCTTACTGGGCCAGTCTTCCATTACAGCGAGGTTACAGTCCCCGTGTAGGCTGTACCTCAGGTGTGTCCCGATACTGGTCTGGGCCATCTTTATCAGTCCATCGAAAGAAACAAACATAGTTTCTCATTTCTCGATCCTAAGAAAAAATTCTCATTTCTCAAAAAAAAAAACATAGTTTCTAAAAAAAAGATTGTTGGCACTCCAGAGTTGCTAAATGACTTCTTAAAAAAAACTAAATAACACGGAACGAAAAGCCGCAGAGAAAAAAGAAATGAAAGTTTTAACGGCTCATCGGCCTTCCACGAAAATAGGAGTACTCCGGCTGCAGACGCAAACCCAAACCAAGCGAAAAATATCCACTGAATCTCTCTCGCTGCTCGCGGCCGCGGCGACCGGACTAAGGAAGGAATCGAAGGCGACGATGGCGTGCCGAGCCCTCGCGCTCCGCTCCTTGCTGCTCCCCGACCCCCTCCACCACCTGAGTCTCCGCGCCGCCGCGTCGGCCCCGGCGGCGCCGTTTCCTTGTCGCCGCCGCCGCCGCAACCTCCGCTGCTGCTCCAGCTCCAGTGGGGGCGGGCCCGGGGAGCAGGGACAGCCGCCGCAGGAGGCCGTGCTCGAGGCCATCTCAAGTGAGAGCTCCCCCCATGACTCCCTTCTCATCTCGTTCCTCTATCTTTTGCTTAGTTAATGGCTTGCTGGCTCGTGGTTGTCGTCGTTTCGGTGCTCACGGGTTCAAGATCGGAGTTGGAATGCCGGGGATTTTTTTTATGTGATTGTTATATTCCCGGGGATGATGGAGGTAGAAGACGATTGGGTGTTGTTCTTTGATGGAATTGGATGGATTCATTTATTTATTTTGAGACAAAATTGGATGGATTCATGTTAGTGACTTGGTTTGATATGCTAACAGTTCTCTGCCCTAGTTTTTCTAGTGATTTACTTAATATTTACTTGCGACGAGAGAATACTAGCATCCTTTCTAGAACATCTCTATTTATCATTTTATTTTATTTTTGAGAACACAGTATAGACGCAGACGCTCATTTATACATGCATACACTCATCCATATGAACACACACGCATCCTACCCTTATGAGCACTTCCGAGAGACTGAGTCGGCATATCATCTTGATATTTTTCCACAAACAAGGATGTGTCAATACTCAATACCATAAGTATATATGCATTTCAGTTTATAAAATATATATAATGTATGACTAAACGAAACCTATGCCTGGACAGTGGACAAAAGAATCAGAGATTAACTTCACGCTCACCACAGAACAGATCAGCAGGAGGCACCAGTGTTGGCGTACTCTTGATTCCAGGAGAGGCGGCAGTGGCATGACACCGTCATATTCATCGGCGTCCTGGTTGAAGGGGGCATGGTATGAGGGAGACCGCTGCCATTGCTTTGGCTTGAGTGCGGAGGTAGCGGCAGTAGCAGGTGGAACAATCGCTTAGTATTGGGAGGGACGGAGGGAGGAGTCGGTGGCAGGAGGAGGGAGAAGGAGGCTGCATGCCATGCTTGAGTGTGGAGGAGAAGACATCTGGTGGAGTCAAGCAAAGAGAAGAGCAGGACATATTATGTGTTATATGGGATTAGGTTGTTTGTGTGTTTCGATTTGCGTGATTCTGGGCCTGGAAGGTTCAAGGGTGTATCAGCGGGGCATCCTTAACAGTATCAGCAGGGTATTATGAAATTCTTACTTAGTTTGGAAATTTCAATCCACTGATACAGTACTGGGGCCGTATCAGGCACATATTGCAATACAGTGCAATGGTTTGTTATTTGTCATCCATGTGGTGCCTCATGATTGTTACGAAAATGACTTAATTGAACACAAAAAAGGAGGATAACTTCATTAGTGGAATCGTGGCACTAGGAAAACTGCATGACAGTCTACAGAATAATAAGATATAGATGTTTACTGTCATTCCCAAATTATACAAGGGCATGGCTAGCACCAAAATCAAATTGATGAGTTCAAATGACAATGTCTTCTATTGATTAAGTCTATGAATGGTCACATTTTCAGTTTACATAATAGGCCACTGTATGTGGCTACATTGCATACTAGGATCACCGAGATAAATCTTTTCCCTTGCTGTTTGCTTCTCAAGGGTAATTTGCAGTGAGCCCACAGTTTTTTTCTTGATTATGAGTTAGTAACGTTTATACCTTGTTTTAATTCATACAAAACTTTCCCTTTTAAGCAGAGGTGGCAAAGTCTAAAGGAAGGGTTGCACTCACAACAAATATGGTCATAGGTGGTACTGTTACAGATGATTCAAGTGATGAATGGCTTGTTCTGGATCAGAAGGTATTATCTTAATATCCAACATCACCTATTTAGTGTTATCATTCAGTGGAGGATGACTTACAATAGCTTGACATGGGACAACTGGCCCCTGGAAATTTCTGTGCAATTCTTTTCTGCCGATATTTTGTCGAGACAATGTCCCATAAGTCAAATTTTGTTTTACTTTGATGTCAATGTTGGATTTCTAGGTTTTGCTCTTGGTATCATGAAATTGTATATTTGGGCAAGCCAGATTGACTTGTTACTGTATTAGAGTCAACATAGCCATGCTAGTCATGCATTTTCTACATGAGCAGCTCATAATAATGAGTGCTCCATCACGAGACCGGAAAAGGTTCCTTCTCCGAGCTGTTGGAGGAAGAAAGAAAGTTGAAGAGCGTCTTCCCCTTTGTCCTTTTTTCAGTGTTTTATTATAAGAGCTTTTTTTAATGGAAGAAGAGCGAAACCATAGGTCCTTTTCGTCTCAACAGAGAAAGAATCATCTTTCGGCTCATGACATAAGGTATTGGCTTAAGTCTCACAGCGAAGGCAACCTTTAGCCGGTCGAAAGCCTTATTACCCGTAATAACTGGACAGAACTGAAGGCAGCCTTGAGACTATACTTTATAGGGAAAGGGGGGAAATGGAGAATATCTTTAAAAACCCTAGACTGAGTTTCACTAGGGTCCATGGTCTTATCAAACTCCAATCGGACCTATTCTGAAAAAGTCGATTCTAATTATGTAGAGACACACAAGTGCATTGCTTTGGTTTATCGGTTTTTGAACTAGATTATTGAAGGGAGCAATGTAAGACTCGAAACCTTGGATCTTACTTCAGGCATCACTTAGTACTCTACCGCTTTACTTGACAGGTGAATACATATCCCACAGACAGAGGGTTTACAGCAATTGGTACTGGAGGCGAAGATTTTGTCCATTCTATGGTTGATGCTGTTGAATCAGTTCTTCAAGAATCGATTCCAAAGGTTGGTGTATTAAACTGGGTTCACATGTTCTCTTATGTTGGAATAATATGTATTACTAGCATACTTTAGGGGCTGTCTAATTTCACTGCTTAGATTATATCAATGCTTAACTTCGTCGAACATTTCGTTTTGCTATATTTTCCTTAATATTTTTGTGACTCTTAATATAGATCTCGACTTGGTTTGTACAGGGCCAAGTAAGTCAGAAAATATCTTCTAGGGGGAAATATGTTTCTGTAAAAATCGGGCCAATACGTGTGGCTTCAAGTGAGCAGGTAACACCATGTTTTCCTATGATCAAACATATTCTAGTCTGCAACCTAGATGTTGATGTGCAGATACTTTACTCAATGAGACTTTGATTGTTGTTCAGGTCCAGGCTGTATACCGCGCCATGAGAAGAGATAACAGGATGAAATACTTCTTATGAACTGCAATTACTCATTCCTGTTTAGTTCCTTCCATCTTGTAACACCGGCGTCCTGTTATACGTTTTGCTGTACTTGTAAGTACTGTCTCAAATGGAAATATTGTGTTGGTTTTCCAGTTCGTTGGCTCCATGCGACACAAAGATCCCCCCTGCGGGCTGGAGCTTTTGTGAACTCATGAGAGGAAGAACATTTTGTGTTACTTTGGCCCAAATAGAAATTGCTCCATTTGTCAGACAGGCACTACAATGTAACAGCACGGTTTTCATAACACTATAGCGAACATGTTTACATACTACATATGTTTAAAGATGCTTGTATTTAATGCTCCAAAATTCCCGACGCGAATCTCGAGTCCTGCTGCCAAAGAAATCTGTCATGCCGACAATTCGTACTATTTTACTTCAACTTACTACAAACACTGGCGAGAAACATTTCTCAACTACCTCAAAGTTGGTTTATTTTATTGAAAGTGACACCAGGAATCCAGGTTTGCTGACACCAAAAGCAGCATCGTTTACAAACATTTCGTCACACCGCCTCATTTACAACTTGCTGAAATCATCTGCCTCAAGATAAACGCGATTGCTCTGCCTCATTGCCCGGAGGCACAAATCTCAAATTCTCGAAAGCAAATGGATACTGATCGCTCGGTGGACACCTGGATCCCATTTCCATATAGCTCCTGAGAATTGAACAGGGTCGCTCCTTTCTACGGGTTACCTGTAAAATGCCGACAAAAAATAGTCATTGAAAATCACGGATAATGTATTTACATGTCCATGCACTGCTAACCACTTTTTTATTTTTTGGTGAATTCACCACTCGGGGGTTAACATGTCTATATTGAAGAGGGTGATGGAATAAACCATCAGGGCTTGCCAAGTCATGTCTACATTGAACAGAGTAGTGGTAGAAATCATCATGGCTCACCACTTGGCATTGATGGCTCGGCTTGCGGGACAGTGTACTGTTTATCTTCCTGGTAATGGCGGTTGAACCCTAGAGTATCCTTGATCTCCTGAAAAGATGGCAGGCTGGCAGGTGGGGGTACGCCACCACCTTTTATGGCGAGTAGAGCATCCTGCATATCAAATATTCATGTGCTCCGAATAAAAAAGTAGCACTTCACACTCCAAATTGAACAGCTACCTATGGCAGTTACTGGCATTCACATGGTTGTAGAATATCTACATGCATTGAAAGATGCTATGGTCGTCCCTGATTTCCCCTTTGCGGTGCAGTATATGATCTGCATGCAGCTTCTCAATAAACAAGTCCTTGCACTTATGTTCTATGCAAAATTTCAAGGAACACGGTATACAACATGATAGATCTCTTAAGTTACTGGATAGAACTGGAATAGTTGTAAAAACATTGAAAAAAATTCAAGGCAATATTAGAGGACGTTACCATCATGGCATCATGTATTTAAATTCGTCTGAAACTGAAAAGAGAACGCTGTATATAAATCATGGAACATGCTTCGTATGTAAAGAACAAACCTCCATTGCACGCATTGCCACCCCAATTAGGGACAACGGATAGACTACAAGGCTAAAACCAATCTCCTTGAGTTCAGCAGGGGTCAATATGGGAGTTTTACCACCACCTTCTAACATGTTTGCCTGCAGAACAAAGCACAGGGTATGATATCTGATGTCCTCATCTAAGTACTAGAGAGGAAAAAATACGAATTCACAGGCGAATTGAAAACAGAACGTTCAGAAGCAGACATCATTCGTACAGAAATATTAGCAAGAGAAGTAATCACAAGCATAAATGTAGCTAGAGCCACAGATGACACATCCCTCCTATCTCCTCTAGTTTGTAAACATTTGCATACTTGGTAAATATAGAAAAACACTAAAACAAATCATTTCTTGTTTGTGTATCCTAATCAAATTCATTGGCATACCAGAATGGATTGAAAGGTTAGCACCAAGCATATAAATAAGAACTTTGCTTTGGTACACCGCCCTAGAAAAGTTTACGGATTTTGATGCAGATTGAAGGTGGAGATTATATAAATCAAAATGTTATCCTAGGTAATCTCAATGGATATGAGTACAATCATAACTCTTGAATGACTAACTCGAGTATGACAAAAAAACACAGGTGGGCCATCTTACCATCTTTGGTACTCCAGGTGCAACCGCACAGAATGCCTTCATCTCTTCTATTGAAGCAAGGGCATCAATAAATAGAACATCTGCTCCAGCATCAGCAAAAGCCTGAACTCTCCATAATGCTTCATCAAGAGAAACAGCTTGCCGGGAATCTGTTCTCGCCACAATAACAATGTCAGAGGCACTCTCCTTCCTGGCATCTATAGCAGCTTTTATGTGCATGACCGCTTCCTCCCTCGAGATGACTTTCCTTCCTTCAGTGTGTCCACACGCTTTTGGTGCCACCTTCAATAAGTTATGTATCGTATCAATTAATGAAAATTTTAGAAGGCAGAAAATCAATTACACAAGTCTTCTGTTCATCTTCTTTGATAAAGAAACTAAGGAAACTTTGAAATGAAATGAAATCAAACACACAAAGATATAAAGAGAAGTATTCATCACTGGATCAAATGATTCATTTGGAATTCTAATGGCTGCAAATATCTTACAAAAGGAAATCAGCGCTACTCCAAAACATTACTTTCTTACCCTTCCGCCCTTCATTATGATATACAGTCTGAAGAGTGAAAACTATCTTAGCTTGCACTATCCAAATATGCCACAAAAAAAAACTTGCATTGTAAGAATCATGTCCAGTGAATGAGATTAAAGTTGTCAGTTCAATTTTTTTAAGGATGGATCCTACAAGTACATTCCCATAATTGAGCACCATGGAGTGGGAGTCTGAATCCTAATCACTCACTACCATCAGCCAGAAGAACACCTCACGTTCATATGATGTAAAACAAACAATTATTTATATTTAGTTTTGTACACTCTAAAGACACACACTGAATACCACATTAAAAAAAACAAGGAACTGATAAATTGCTGCAGTTCTGGGGAACAACGTTTTTTAATGCCTTATGCCTAGCAACTTTTAGTAGAAAGAAATAAGATCAAAATTATTTCAGTTTTAAATTAAGGAGTTACAGCCTATTATGAGAGTCTCATAAGATTACTCACCAAAACATTCAAAATAATCACCGAATCTATCTGAAAAATAAGAGCAGTGACCTTGACAAGTGGAGGAGGAAATGTATGGAAATCTATGAGTACCTGATCTTCAAGCATGATTCCAGCCAACCCAGCATTGATATATCCTTTTACAGTTCTCTTGATGTTCATAGAATTTCCGTAACCATTGTCTCCATCACCAATCACGGGAACCGAAACTGCTTCGGTGATTAGACGCCCTTGATCAACCATTTCTCCATAGGAGATTAATCCAACATCTGGCAATCCAAGTCGTGCAGCAGAAACACAGAAACCTGAATGGAGAACATATATTAAGACTCCAATGCATGAAAAACCTTCAGCAAACACCAAAAGTTACTTTCACAGAACCCTGGAAAAGTTCAGTATGTAAAAAGACATTAAAATCTCTTAATTTCCATAGTGGTTTATTTCATCTAACAAATCAGCATAACAGATATTAATAACTACCTTTAAGGACACAAAGTTCTAGTTAAACACCAAAACAAGCAGCATTTACCGAGAACATATACTCGGAAAAACATTTGCATTTTAGCTTTCTGAGCTAGAGTTGTTCTTTCATAGATACTCTTCAAGTCGGCTATGCGTCCAATTTTAATTATTTGCACAGCTATATACAATATTTGTCATGTGTCATGACAATAAATTGCCAGCTTAACTATTGCTAGCAAAATGCAAGTTACGTCCAGATAAACTTGAGCTAACATCTTTCTTGTGCTAGTAATCAAGGGTGATATATGGACTATCCCTCCTTCCAGTGAGCAAAACATTTCAACAATGGATAGGGTAATTCTCATCTTCCCAAGAGGATATGTCAAACCGTGAGTTGACTGGAACACTTGGAATGCACGGTTGGTTAGATCTACTACTACCGGGGTGACGAAGGACCTTTTATTCTCCAGCCGATCGTTCCAACGAAAACTTAAACCCCACAAGGGGTTTTACTGCAACGACCGCGGACGAACACAGCCGGAGGAACAAAGAACATGCGAGAAGCGTGAGAGGGGGCAGAGCGACCACGCACCGCCCATGAAGCAGATCGGGAACCCCGCGCGCTCGACGAGGCGGGCGCCGAGCGCGTCGAAGCAGCAGGGCGCCTGGTGGGCGCCTGGCGTCGCCAGGATCCGGCGGAGCGCCGCGGCAGGTGACTCCCCTGGGCGGATGCCCCGGGCGCCTTCCTCGGGGGCGAAGTAAGGGGCGCGGGCTGCCATCGCTGCGCCTGCGCGGCGGCGGAGGATGCCGCGAGTGGGACCGGGTCGACGAGGCGGAGGAGGAAGCGCGAGAGGGGAGTGAAGCGGAATGGACTGGAGCGCCGAGAGGTTGAAGGTGTGTGTGTGTGTGTCAACAAGTGGCGCATCCATGGATCCTGTGATTTTTCCTTTTTATAATAATCCGTGACTTTTTTTAATGAAAGGATAGAACCAATCCGAGTAGGCCTCGATTTCACACGACTTTCAATTGACAAATCCATCAACCGATCAGGATTATAAGAGCACAACATATAATTAAAGACATAAAAGAAAAACGAGGATGCAACCCCAAGGCAGCAGATATAAGACGTCGAGGAGGCTAAAATCTACGACCAAAGAAGAAAAAAATACAACTTGGGGACCTAACATAGGCTAAAGGGGTTGCGCCAAAGGAAGAAGCTCGCCATCGACGCACGGAAGGCAAAGTGGAGCTGCTCTCATCAGAGCAAGCAAGAAGACCTGAAAACACATGGCAACCACTCCAACACACCGGAGGACAAAAATTGCATGCAAGCCGCAGACTCTAGTCAGAGGACGAGAGCACTTCATGAAGACATGGCGAGCAATGGGAAACAAAGCCATCAGGAGGGCCGAGCCATGCCAAGACCAATGACACACTTCCATCGACGTGACGAGTTCGCCATAAAGGGGACCACTATCCCCTCTCGCCCAGGCCGAGGGCGTCGACCCACCGGACAAACCGGACTGCACAGAGAAGGAAGTGAAGCGGCTTGAGGAGAGCATCAATCCTCCACAGCGGGGAGTCACCACTGGAAGAAGGAGCCGCTGCCAACAGGAACACCAAAAAGCTTGCTGCAGACCACCCTCCTTCCCACAAACCCAACACGACACCTTTAAGAGCACCGTCGACGCCCAACCAAGGGCTGTGGATTTTCACCTGGGAACAAGGGAAGGAGGAAGGGAGGGAGATGGACCTCATAGTCGCTTTCAGGAAGGGGACCGACACCCGGAGCGTCATCGCCGCCAGCCAAGAGATTACCCCAATCCAGGGCTCTACGCCCCATCACCATGACCCGGACAAAGCCTGGGAGAGGCAATAACACATGCTGAAGGAGGCACCTTCAGATCTAGAGCAGGACGAACACAGGGAGCCGACCACCAGCCGCTTAAATCCACCGCCAGCCTGCTGCTCATACGGTCAGGCGGAAGCGACCCACCGCGCCGAAGGACGCCGCCTGCACCACCAGGGGCCGCACCCTAAACCCTAGCCACTTGCCCAGCGGTAGAGCGACCGAGAACCCCGCCGCCACCCTCATCAGCGGCCATGCGGGGAACCCCGTGATTGCCTCTGACGACAGTTTTTTAGGAGGTTGAACAAAGAGGGTACATGAGTGGAGTAGTTTTCAAGATTGACTTTGAAAAGGCCTGTGACAAGGTCAAATGGGCGTCCGTTCAACATACCACAAAAATGGAAGGATTCTCCGATAAATGGCGCGAGTGGATCCAAAATTTTGTTAGTAGAGGTAGTGTGGCTATCAAAGTCAATAATGACATATGCCATTACTTTAAGACAAAAAGGTTTACGTCAGGGTGACTCTATGTCTCAAGTGTTATTTGATATTGTTGTTGATATGTTGGCTATTTTGATTGATCGCGTCAAACATGACGGTCAAATTACAAGAGTATTGCCACACCTTATGGATGGTGACCTCTCTATTTTGCAATATGTCGATGCTACAATTCTTTGTATGAAACATCAACTGGATAAGGCTCCAGACGCAAAACTTTTGCTTTCAGCGTTTGAGAAAATGTCTGGCCTTAAAATTAACTTTCATAAAAGTGAATTGTTCTACTTTGGAGAAGCCAGTGAGCGCGGCTGATTTATACTTACCTATTAGGTTGTGCAAAAGGCCAATTTCTAATAAAATATTTGGAATTCCAAGTCATTATCAGCGTCTCTCTAAGGAGAGTGGAAACATGAGGAGAAGCGCTTAGAAAAATGTTTGGGCAATTGAAAAAGGAGTTGCTCTCTATTGGAGGACGGATGGTCTTGATCGATTTTCTCCTCACAATATTGTTCTCTATATGCTTTGTTTTTTCCAACTCCCAAAAGGGGTCTTGCAAAGACTAGATTATTCCATATCTAGATTCTTTTGGAAAGAAGATAGTGAAAAGAAAAGGTGTTGGCTGGCCAAACGAAGTGTGGTTTGTAGGCAAAAGATCAAGGTGACATTGACATTCATGACCCGCAGGCCAAGAACGATGTCTTACTTAGTAAATGGTTGTTCAAACTTCAAACTACTTACTGAGGACGACGTTTGGCAAACCATGTTGGGCCATAAGTATTTAGGCCAAAAAGTTATGTCTCTGGTATATTAAAAACCTGATGACTCGCACTTTTGGGTTCGTCTCTCGAACTAGGCTTTCGCTCCGCTTTATAGATGAAGCAAACATCCATACGGCCAAGTACCAATCACGATAGCAAATAAGATGGTTGGGTCCATAGCACAATCACGCCCAAGAAAGAAAGAAGAAACATTAAAAGGCCACCGGGTGGCAAACTAAGAAACCGTCGTACGGGCGGAAAGCCGGCGCGTGGAAGCTAGGAGTGCCCCCATGAGAAGCCCAAGTCGGTTGCGGTCCCGCTGTCTAGCGAGTAGGTGCCAGTGCTGCAAGAAGGCAAGAAAATTGAAGAACGAGTCAGAAGATTGCCACGGAAGATCCGCTCAATCACCATTTTATTGCGAGTCGTCCAAAGGGTCCACGCCATTGCCGCAAAGATAAGCCAGAACATGTGGCGCTTGCGGCCCACCTGGGTGGCCCTGGATTGCAGGAACTCTGCAAGGTCCCAGGCCTCCCAATCCGGCACAAGGGCCTCGCGGACAAAGCTCCATAGAGCTTGTGTCGCGGTGCAAGAAAACATAATGTGGGTTCCCGTCTCCAGGATATTACATAGAGGGCATAGGCCATCGCCCGAACCGTGTCGCTTAAGAATCTCTGTCCCAGAGGGTAAGTGATCACGCAAAAGCTGCCAAAAAAATCTTGATCTTGAGGGGCATCAACGCCTTCCACAATGGGGATAACCACTGTATGACCGGCTGGCGGCAGAGCGCCTGGTATGCAGAGCTAACTAGGAATTATCCCGAAGGAGAGAATCTCCATGAAATGGTGTTAGGAGACTGGGACAGTGCGCGAGGGACTACTTCCCTCAAACTCACCCATTCTCGCACCTCCTCTGGCCCAAATGAACGGGGGAACGTGATGTTCCACTGCTAATCCAAACCAGCCGCGGAGACCAGCAGATGCGGGTCCTCGCAGATAGCAAACAGCCTAGGAAACCGAACACGAAGCGGCTCCCCATCCAGCCAAGGGTCAATCCAGAACTGGGTGACATTCCCATTGCCAACTAAGAAGGTAGCACCCAGCCGGATCTCATCCTTAATCGTCTGGATAGATCTCCAGAATTGAGATCCAGTCGAGCGAGAACACGCCAAGAGAGGCTCTCCCTGCAAATATTTTGCCTCGACCAACTGAAGCCACAGACCCCCATCGCCCTGCATGATCCACCAGACCCAACGCAACATGAGGGCGACGTTCATGGGTCGAGAGGTCGTGATGCCGAGGCCACCCCGATCCTTGGGCAAGCAGATATCAGTCCACTTAACCATATGGTGTTTAATTAGGGCGCCCATCAGCCGCCTGCCAGAAGAACCTAGCCAGCTCCTTGTCAAAGGAGCCATGCACGCCCTCAGGCAGGATGTACATCCCCATCATATACATGGGGAGGCTAGCGGGGTTAGAGCTAATAAGGACGGTTTTACCTCCTTTTGAAGTGAACCGTCTGCACCAAGGTTTCTGCGTGGGACGCTACTCGTCCCACTAGCGGATCATAACCACTCACCAAGATCCTGGAATCGGACATAGGCATCCCCGGATAGGATATGGGGAAAGATGCGAGCCTGCAGTTGAGGTTATCTGTGATCCTCTGTTGCTTAGCCGCCGAGTATCCTAAGACCACAACCTCGCTCTTGTCAAAGTTAATCTTAAGTCCTGACATGGCCTCAAAGCAGAGCAAAACGAACTTAAGATTAACTATGTCCAAGTCAGACCCTTCCACCATGATCATGGTGTCATCCGCATACTGTAAGTGGGTGACACCATCTCCAGGGATCAGATGACCAACCACCCCCTTTAGGTGGCTGGCCCGCTGAGCCTTATCTAAGATGCCAGCTAGGGCATCAGCAGCTAGGTTGAAGAGAAGAGGGGAGATGGGATCCCCCTGCTTCATGATACGCCTCCAACGTATCTATAATTTACGAAGTATTCATGCTATTATATTATCCATCTTGGATGTTTAATGGGCTTTATTTTACATTTTTATATTATTTTTGGGACTAACCTATTAACCCAGAGCCCAGTGCCAGTTCCTGTTTTTTTCCTTGTTTCAGTGTTTTGAAGAAAAGGAATATCAAACGGAGTCCAAATGGAATGAAACCTTCGGGAGAGTTATTTTTGGAACGGAAGCAATCCAGAAGACTTGGAGTGTACGTAAGGGAAGCAACGAGGAAGGCACGAGGCAGGGGGACGCGCCCTCCACCCTCGTGGGCCCCTCGTGGCTCCCCTGACCGACTTCTTTCGCCTATATATATATCCATATACCCTAAAAACATCGGGGAACAGAATAGATTGGGAGTTCCGCCGCCGCAAGCCTCTGTAGCCACCAAAAACCAATCGGGACCCTGTTCCGGCACCCTGCCGGAGGGGGGGATCCCTCATCGGTGGCCATCTTCATCATCCCGGCGCTCTCCATGACGAGGAGGGAGTAGTTCACCCTCGGGGCTGAGGGTATGTACCAGTAGCTATGTGTTTGATCTCTCTCTCTCTCGTGTTCTTGAGGTGATACGATCTTGATGTATCGCGAGCTTTGCTATTATAGTTGGATCTTATGATGTTTCTCCCCCTCTACTCTCTTGTAATGGATTAAGTTTTCCCTTTGAAGTTATCTTATCGGATTGAGTCTTTAAGGATTTGAGAACACTTGATGTATGTCTTGCCGTGCTTATCTGTGGTGACAATGGGATATCACGTGATCCACTTGATGTATGTTTTGCTGATCAACTTGCGGGTTTCGCCCATGAACCTATGCATAGGGGTTGGCACACGTTTTCGTCTTGACTCTCCGGTAGAAACTTTGGGGCACTCTTTGAAGTTCTTTGTGTTGGTTGAATAGATGAATCTGAGATTGTGTGATGCATATCGTATAATCATACCCACGGATACTTGAGGTGACAGTGGAGTATCTAGGTGACATTAGGGTTTTGGTTGATTTGTGTCTTAAGGTGTTATTCTAGTACGAACTCTATGATAGATCGAACGGAAAGAATAGCTTCGTGTTATTTTACTACGGACTCTTGAATAGATCGATCAGAAAGGATAACTTTGAGGTGGTTTCGTACCCTACCATAATCTCTTCATTTTTTCTCCGCTATTAGTGACTTTGGAGTGACTCGTTGTTGCATGTTGAGGGATAGTTATATGATCCAATTATGTTATTATTGTTGAGAGAACTTGCACTAGTGAAAGTATGAACCATAGGCCTTGTTTCAACGCATTGCAATGCCGTTTACGCTCACTTTTATCATTAGTTACCATGCTGTTTTTATATTTTCAGATTACAAAAACCTATATCTACCATTCATATTGCACTTGTATCACCATCTCTTCGCCGAACTAGTGCACCTATACAATTTACCATTGTATTGGGTGTGTTGGGGACACAAGAGACTCTTTGTTATTTGGTTGCAGGGTTGTTTGAGAGAGACCATTTTCATCCTACGCCTCCCACGGATTGATAAACCTTAGGTCATCCACTTGAGGGAAATTTGCTACTGTCGTACAAACCTCTGCACTTGGAGGCCCAACAATGTCTACAGGAAGAAGGTTGTGTAGTAGACATCAATCTCTTTTCTGGCGACGTTGCCGGGGAGGTGAGTGCTTGAAGGTATATCTTTAGATCTTGCAATCGAATCTTTTAGTTTCTTGTTTTATCACTAGTTTAGTTTGTAAAAGAAAACTACAAAAAATGGAATTGAGACTGTCTCATATGCTTCATCTTTTTAATATCTTCCGTAAGTATGATGAAAAGGAAAATTGTGCTCAAGTGCTAGAAGAAGAAGTCTATAAAATGTTTGGTACTAAATCTTTGAATGATGAGCATGATTGCAATGTTGTTAGTATGAACTCCTTGAATATCCATAGTACTAATGATGATTGCACTAGTCATGATGAAAATATCTCTTATAAGCATGTCGATTTTTGTGGAGTGCATTGGGTTTGCAAGTACACACCAAATAGGGAAGATAGATATTGCAAGAGGCATAAGCATTTAGAAACTAAATTTTTGCAAGAAAGTCTTGATGTTTGTGCTGAAAACTTCAATATTTTCGCGATCCTTGTGAACTTTGCAAGGAACATGGTCATTTAAATCTCCAATGCAAATTGTTTCATGACCGAATCGTGTCCAAAAATTATGATAATTTGATTACCCTTGAGCATCATAAAGAGCTTAGTCTTCTTTTGGGGTATGAGGAAATGAAACGTATAACTGAGGGTATTCCAAAATTTAATCTTGACAGATTTCTTGATTTTGATCTAGAGAAGATTTATATGTATTGTGCGGTGAATTGCATTGAAAATCCTTATATTGCCAATTACATAAAGGAAAGAAAGCAAATAGAAGATGAAGAGAATACTAACGAAAGGGAAGAGACTTCCCAATATTCTCCTATTATTTCTTATGATGAATCAGGTAACGAGGAGGGGCCTTCTATTCAACCAATCCCATTAATAAGGAGCTCCAAAAAGAGGATTGAACCTACACATAATGTGAAGAAGAAAAAGAAAAAACAGAGAAGCAAAGGTAAAAAGGTATCCCCCTCAAATGATGTTGCTCCTACTACTCATTGTGATGATGATAATTGCTATACTATTGGTGATATCCATACTATTAATGATGAGAGTGATTATGCTTATGATATGAAAAGGCCCAAGCTTGGGGATGCTATGTTTGATGAGAATGATGTGTTTGAGAATATATGTGCTGCAATTAATGTTTGTCCCAAGCTTGGGGATGCTATGTTTAATGAAGATGATATTTTTAGCCTCTCAAGTTTTGATATGCAAAGTTATGATGATAGCATGCCTTCTACCTATGATGATTATATTGATGAAAGTGGGTTTGGAAGAGTGTCAACTTTAGGAAGTAATGATCCCACTATTTTGGAGGATGTTGAATCTTATAACATTTATGAAAGTGGATTTGGAGAGGTCATGACTTTATTTAGTGATGAGTCCACTATCTTGGAAAAGGTTTCAATCGATTATGATGAGAACAAAGTTGCTACTTATGATAATTATTGTGATGAAACTTATGCTATAAAAAGTAGTGATAATTATATTGATAAAACTTGTCATGATTATGATTACCCTTTTTCTGAACATTACTCTTTTAATGTGGAAACAATTTATAGTATTCAAGTCTCTTATGATACTCCCACTATTCCGAATGAGAAGAATTTTGCTTATGAGGAAAGTAGTAAATTTTCTATGCAAGTAGATCATGAAAAGAATGCTTTAGGTGATGGTTATATTGTTGAATTCATTCATGATGCTACTGAAAATTATTATGAGGGAGGAATATATGCTTGTAGGAATTGCAATAATATCAAGTTTCCTCTCTATGTGTTGAAAATCTTGAAGCTATGCTTGTTTTACCTTCCTATGCTAGTTGATTATTGTTCCCATAAGTTGTTTGCTCACAAAATCCATATGCATAGGAAGTGGGTTAGACTTAAATGTGCTAGTCATATTCTTCATGATGCTCTTTTTATGTTTCAATTCTTATCTTTTATGTGAGCATCATTGAAATCATCATGCCTAGCTAGGGGCGTTAAACGTTAGCGCTTGTTGGGAGGCAACCCAATTTTATTTTTGTTTCTTGCTTTTTGGTTCTGTTTAGTAATAAATAATTCATCTAGCCTCTGGTTAGATGTGATTTTATATTTTAATTAGTGTTTGTGCCAAGTAAGACCTATAGAATCTTCTTGGATGATAGTTATTTGATCTTGCTGAAAATTCCAGAAACTTTCTGTCCACGAAAACAATTGTTTAAAATCACCAGAACTTGATAAAATACTGATTCCAATTGCAGAAGATCAATAATCAAATTATCTAGGTCTTCATATTTTGGTAGAATTTTTTTAGTTCCAGAAGTTTGCGTTAGTTACAGATTACTACAGACTGTTCTGTTTTTGACAGATTCTTTTTTCGTGCGTTGTTTGCTTATTTTGATGAATCTATGGCTAGTAAAAGATTTTATGAACCATAGAGAAGTTGGAATAAATTAGGTTTAACACCAATACAAATAAAGAATGAGTTCATTACAGTACCTTGAAGTGGTGTTTTGTTTTCTTTCGCTAACGGAGATTACGAGTTTTCTGTTGAGTTTTGTGTTGTGAAGTTTTCAAGTTTTGGGTAAAGATTCGATGGACTATGGAATAAGGAGTGGCAAGAGCCTAAGCTTGGGGATGCCCAAGGCACCCCAAGGTAGTATTCAAGGACAACCAAGAGCCTAAGCTTGGGGATGCCCCGGATGGCATCCCCTCTTTCGTCTTCGTTCATCGGTAACTTTACTTGGAGCTATATTTTTATTCACCACATGATATGTGTTTTGCTTGGAGCGTCATTTTATTTTCTTTAGCTTTGCTTGCTGTTTGAATAAAATACCAAGATCTGAAATTCTTAAATGAGAGAGAGTCTTCACATAGCTACATAATTATTTAACTACTCATTGATCTTCGCTTATATTTTTTTGGAGTAGTTTGTCATTTACTCGTGTGCTTCACTTATATACTATGAGTAAATGGTTGAATGATTTGAATGTCATAAAATCTGAAATTATATATGTTTCATATGCCTTTCCCATGGGGAGTAATGCCTTCACTTATAAGAAGTAGAGGTGGTAAATTTATTGAAGGTTAGCAAACATTGTATTGGTCACTTGAACAATTCATGAAAGAATATTGAAGGAAGAGAGATTTCACATATAAATATACTATCTTGGACATATTCTATGATTATGAGCCCCATTAATTATTTTCAAACCTGAGCAAATTAGTTGAAGTTAGACAAGGAAGACAACTTAATGAGTTGTGTTTGGGTATATTTGTATAAGTTATATTGTTATGGATCCTCTAACATGTGGTGCTTGCTATTTAGAATCCATTGCTAGCCAAAATATCTGTACTAAGCGGGAATACTGCTTGTGCATCCAAATTCCTTGAACCAAGTTTCTTCCATGAGTGTCCATCATATCTACCTATATGCGGTATTTACCTGCCGTTCCAAGTAAATTTGCATGTGCCAAACTCTAAACCTTCAAATAATAATCTGTTTTGTATGCCCGAATCGCTCATGTAGCGACTAGGGGCTGTCAGTATCTTCCATGCTAGGTGGGTTATTCTCACGATGAGTGGACTCCGCTCATCATTCACGAGAAAATGGCTGGTAACTGGGATGCCCAGTCCTATGATCAAAAGATCAAAAACAAAATCACAAATAATTTAAACAAAACTCCCCCAAGAATGTTGATAGTTGGACGACACCCGTTGTTTCGGACAAGCCGTGGAGTGTGAATGTTGGTGGAGAGGGAGTAAAAACTTTACCTTTCTGCGTGGGAACCGCCTATAATGTATGTAGTGTGGAAGATATTGGGAACTATTGGTCGTTATGTTGACAATGAAAGCATACCTCTCAAAATTATTTTCATCTCTGTTTTTGCTTCGAGTTCTGGCACCTCTGCAAATCCCTGCTTCCCTCTGCGAAGGGCCTATCTTTTACTTTTATGCAAGAGTCAATATTATTCCTTCTCATTCCAACCTACTCTTTAGTTGGCAAGCATCATGTGATGGAAAGATCTAAGCATATATGGCCATTCAAATATATTTGATCATGAATTATTATTTTTAACATTACCCTTGAGGTAAAAGGTTGGGAGGCAAAACATTAAGCCCCTATCTTTCTCTGTGTTCGATGACTACTATTTGTTCTAAAAATATGCTTAGAGTGGTAGCAATCATGGAAGACTAAATGATAGTTGAGTATGTGAAGTTTGCTGAATCAAAGCTCTGACATAGACTCTTCCTGAAAATAAGATGAATAGTAATTGTTTGATGACTAATAACACGGTTTGTTAGTTTTCAAGAAAGTTTATGATCTATACTTTAACATGTGAATAGTTTGTTACTTGATCATGAAAAGTTCTATGAGTTGAGCTACTGTTATGACATATGATGATGCTAGAAAAGGTGATTAAAATTATTATTGATCAAACTTGTGCACCTGCTAGCATTCACACTTCATAAATTATTTCTTTTATCATTTACCTACTCGAGGACGAGCAGGAATTAAGCTTGGGGATGCTGATACGTCTCCAACGTATCTATAATTTATGAAGTATTCATGCTATTATATTATGCATCTTGGATGTTTAATGGGCTTTATTTTACACTTTTATATTATTTTTGGGACTAACCTATTAACCCAGAGCCCAGTGCCAGTTCCTGTTTTTTCCCTTGTTTCAGTGTTTCGAAGAAAAGGAATATCAAACGGAGTCCAAATGGAATGAAACCTTCGGGAGAGTTATTTTTGGAACGGAAGCAATCCAGAAGACTTGGAGTGTACGTAAGGGAAGCAACGAGGAAGGCACGAGGCAGGGGGACGCGCCCTCCACCCTCGTGGGCCCCTCGTGGCTCCCCTGACCGACTTCTTTCGCCTATATATATATCCATATACCCTAAAAACATCGGGGAACAGAATAGATTGGGAGTTCCGCCGCCGCAAGCCTCTGTAGCCACCAAAAACCAATCGGGACCCTGTTCCGGCACCCTGCCGGAGGGGGGGATCCCTCATCGGTGGCCATCTTCATCATCCCGGCGCTCTCCATGACGAGGAGGGAGTAGTTCACCCTCGGGGCTGAGGGTATGTACCAGTAGCTATGTGTTTGATCTCTCTCTCTCTCGTGTTCTTGAGGTGATACGATCTTGAGGTATCGCGAGCTTTGCTATTATAGTTGGATCTTATGATGTTTCTCCCCCTCTACTCTCTTATCGTACAGCAAAACATGATCAACACCAGGACGCAATGGGTGTTCGATTCATCACAATGTAACTAGATTATTGACTCTAGTGCAAGTGGGAGACTGTTGGAAATATGCCCTAGAGGCAATAATAAATGGTTATTATTATATTTCTTTGTTCATGGTAATTGTCTATTGTTCATGCTATAATTGTATTGTCCGGAAATCGTAATACATGTGTGAATACATAGACCACAACGTGTCCCTAGTAAGCCTCTAGTTGACTAGCTCGTTGATCAACAGATAGTCATGGTTTCCTGACTATGGACATTGGATGTCATTGATAACGGGATCACATCATTAGGAGAATGATGTGATGGACATGACCCAATCCTAAGCATAGCATAAAAGATCGTGTAGTTTCGTTTGCTAGAGCTTTTCCAATGTCAAGTATCTTTTCCTTAGACCATGAGATCGTGCAACTCCCGGATACCGTAGGAGTGCTTTGGGTGTGCCAAACGTCACAACGTAACTGGGTGACTATAAAGGTGCACTACGGGTATCTCCGAAAGTGTCTGTTGGGTTGGCACGGATCGAGACTGGGATTTGTCACTCCGTGTGACGGAGAGGTATCTCTGGGCCCACTCGGTAATGCATCATCATAATGAGCTCAATGTGACTAAGGCGTTAGTCACGGGATCATGCATTGCGGTACGAGTAAAGAGACTTGCCGGTAATGAGATTGAACAAGGTATTGGGATACCGACGATCGAATCTCGGGCAAGTAACATACCGATTGACAAAGGGAATTGCATACGGGATTGATTGAGTCCTCGACACCGTGGTTCATCCGATGAGATCATCGTGGAACATGTGGGAGCCAACATGGGTATCCAGATCCCGCTGTTGGTTATTGACCGAAGAGGCGTCTCGGTCATGTCTGCATGTCTCCCGAACCCGTAGGGTCTACACACTTAAGGTTCGGTGACGCTAGGGTTGTAGAGATATGTGTATGCGGAAACCCGAAAGTTGTTCGGAGTCCCGGATGAGATCCCGGACGTCACGAGAGGTTCCAGAATGGTCCGGAGGTGAAGAATTATATATAGGAAGTCAAGTTTCGGCTACCGGGAAAGTTTCGGGGGTTACCGGTATTGTACCGGGACCACCGGAAGGGTCCCGGGGGTCCACCGGGTGGGGCCACCTATCCCGGAGGGCCTCGTGGGCTGAAAGTGGAAGGGAACCAGCCCTTAGTGGGCTGGGGCGCCCCCCTTGGGCCTCCCCCCATGCGCCTAGGGTTGGGAACCCTAGGGGGGAGCTTCCCCCTTGCCTTGGGGGGCAAGGCAACCCTTTCCCCCTTTGGCCGCCGCCCCCCCTTGGAGATCCCATCTCCCAGGGCCGGCGCCCCCCAGGGGGCCTATATAAAGGGGGGGAGGGAGGGCAGCAACACACAGCCTTGGGCGCCTCCCTCCTCCCCTGCAACACCTCTCTCTCTCTCGCAGAAGCTCGGTGAAGCCCTGCCGAGACCCGCTACATCCACCACCACGCCGTCGTGCTGTTGGATCTCCATCAACCTCTCCTTTCCCCTTGCTGGATCAAGAAGGAGGAGACGTCGCTGCACCGTACGTGTGTTGAACGCGGAGGTGCCGTCCGTTCGGCACTCGGTCATCGGTGATTTGGATCACGGCGAGTACGACTCCGTCATCCACGTTCATTGGAACGCTTCCGCTCGCGATCTACAAGGGTATGTAGATGCACTCCCTTCCCCTCGTTGCTAGTACACTCCATAGATGCATCTTGGTGAACGTAGGAAAATTTTAAAATTATGCTACGATTCCCAACAGTGGCATCATGAGCCAGGCCTATGCGTAGTTACTATGCACGAGTAGAACACAAAGCAGTTGTGGGCGTTGAGTTTGCCAATTCTTCTTGCCGCTACTAGTCTTTTCTTGTTTCGGCGGTATTGTAGGATGAAGCGGCCCGGACCGACCTTACACGTACACTTACGTGAGACAGGTTCCACCGATTGACATGCACTAGTTGCATAAGGTGGCTAGCGGGTGTCTGTCTCTCCTACTTTAGTCGGAACGGATTCGATGAAAAGGGTCCTTATGAAGGGTAAATAGAAATTGGCAAATCACGTTGTGGTCATACGTAGGTAAGAAACGTTCTTGCTAGAAACCTACAAACCACGTAAAAACTTGCAACAACAATTAGAGGACGTCTAACTTGTTTTTGCAGCAAGTGATATATGTGATATGATATGGCCAGAAGATGTGATGAATGATATATGTGATGTATGAGATTGATCATATTCTTGTAATAGGAATCACGACTTGCATGTCGATGAGTATGACAACCGGCAGGAGCCATAGGAGTTGTCTTTATTATTTTGTATGACCTGCGTGTCATTGAATAACGCCATGTAAATTACTTTACTTTGTTGCTAAACGCGTTAGCCATAGAAGTAGAAATAATCATTGGCGTGACAACTTCATGAAGACACAATGATGGAGATCATGATGATGGAGATCATGGTGTCATGCCGGTGACGAAGATGATCATGGTGCCCTGAAGATGGAGATCAAAGGAGCATGATGATATTGGCCATATCATGTCACTATTTAATTGCATGTGATGTTTATCATGTTTTTGCATCTTATTTGCTTAGAACGACGGTAGTAAGTAAGATGATCCATTATAATAATTTCAAGAAAGTATTCACCCCAACTGTGCACCGTTGCGAGGGTTCGTTGTTTCGAAGCACCACGTGATGATCGGGTGTGATAGATTCTAACGTTCGAATACAACGGGTGTTGACGAGCCTAGCATGTACAGACATGGCCTCGGAACACACGCAATACACTTAGGTTGACTTGACAAGCCTAGCATGTACAGACATGGCCTCGGAACACGGAGGACCGAAAGGTCGAGCATGAGTCGTATAGAAGATACGATCAACATGGAGATGTTCACCGATCTTGACTAGTCCGTCTCACGTGATGATCGGACACGACCTAGTTAAACTCGGATCATGTTTCACTTAGATGACGAGAGGGATGTCTATCTGAGTGGGAGTTCATTAAATAATTTGATTAGATGAACTTAATTATCATGAACTTAGTCTAAAATCTTTACACTATGTATTGTAGATCAAATGGCCAACGCTGTCCTCAATTTCAATGCATTCCTAGAGAAAACCAAGCTGAAAGATGATGGCAGCAACTATACGGACTGGGTCCGGAACCTGAGGCTCATCCTCATAGTAGCCAAGAAAGATTATGTTTTAGAAGCACCGCTAGGTGAAGCACCAATCCCAGAGAACCAAGACGTTATGAACGCTTGGCAATCACGTGCTGATGATTACTCCCTCGTTCAGTGCGGCATGCTTTACAGCTTAGAACCGGGTCTCCAAAAGTGTTTTGAGAAATATGGAGCATACGAGATGTTCGAGGAGCTGAAACTGGTTTTTCAAGCTCATGCCCGGGTCGAGAGATATGATGTCTCCGACAAGTTCTTCAGCTATAAAATGGAGGAGAACAGTTCTGTTAGTGAGCACATACTCAGAATGTCTGGGTTGCATAACCACTTGTCTCAGCTGGGAGTCAATCTCCCGGATGACGCGGTCATTGACAGAATCCTCCAGTCGCTTCCACCAAGCTACAAGAGCTTTGTGATGAACTTAAATATGCAGGGGATGGAAAAGACCATTCCTGAGGTATATTCAATGCTGAAATCAGCTGAGGTAGAGATCAGAAAAGAACATCAAGTGTTGATGGTGAATAAAACCACTAAGTTCAAGAAGGGCAAGGGTAAGAAGAACTTCAAGAAGGACGGCAAGGGAGTTGCCGCGCCCGGTAAACCAGTTACCGGGAAGAAGTCAAAGAATGGACCCAAGCCCGAGACTGAGTGCTTTTATTGCAAGGGAAGTGGTCACTGGAAGCGGAACTGCCTCAAATACTTAGCGGACAAGAAGAAGGCCGGCAACACCAAAGGTATATGTGATATACAAGTTATTGATGTGTACCTTACCAGTACTCGTAGTAGCTCCTGGGTATTTGATACCGGTGCGGTTGCTCATATTTGTAACTCAAAACAGGAACTACGGAATAAACGGAGACTGGCAAAGGACGAGGTGACGATGCGCGTCGGGAATGGTTCCAAGGTCGATGTGATCGCCGTCGGCACGCTACCTCTGCATCTACCCACGGGATTAGTTTTAAACCTCAATAATTGTTATTTAGTGCCAGCTTTGAGCATGAACATTGTATCTGGATCTCGTTTAATTCGAGATGGCTACTCATTTAAATCCGAGAATAATGGTTGTTCTGTTTATTTGAGAGATATGTTTTATGGTCATGCCCCGCTGGTCAATGGTTTATTTTTGATGAATCTCGAACGTGATGTTACACATATTCATAGTGTGAATACCAAAAGATGTAAAGTTGATAACGATAGTCCCACATACTTGTGGCACTGCCGCCTTGGTCACATTGGTGTCAAGCGCATGAAGAAGCTCCATGCAGATGGACTTTTGGAGTCTCTTGATTACGAATCATTTGACACATGCGAACCATGCCTCATGGGTAAGATGACCAAGACTCCGTTCTCCGGAACAATGGAGCGAGCAACCAACTTATTGGAAATCATTAATACCGATGTGTGCGGTCCAATGAGTGTTGAGGTTCGCGGAGGATATCGTTATGTTCTCACTCTCACTGATGATTTAAGTAGATATGGGTATGTCTACCTAATGAAACACAAGTCTGAAACCTTTGAAAAGTTCAAGGAATTTCAGAGTGAAGTCGAGAATCAACGTGACAGGAAAATAAAATTCTTACGATCAGATCGTGGTGGAGAATATTTAAGTCACGAATTTGGTACACACTTAAGGAAATGTGGAATAGTTTCATAACTCACGCCGCCTGGAACACCTCAGAGAAATGGTGTGTCCGAACGTTGTAATCGCACTCTATTGGATATGGTGCGATCTATGATGTCTCTTACCGATTTACCGCTCTCATTTTGGGGCTATGCTTTAAAGACTGCCGCATTCACTTTAAATAGGGCTCCGTCGAAATCCGTTGAGATGACACCGTATGAATTATGGTTTGGGAAGAAACCTAAGCTGTCGTTTCTAAAAGTTTGGGGATGCGATGCTTATGTCAAGAAACTTCAACCTGAAAAGCTCGAACCCAAGTCGGAAAAATGCGTCTTCATAGGATACCCTAAGGAAACTATTGGGTATACCTTCTACCTCAGATCCGAGGGCAAGATCTTCGTTGCCAAGAACGGGTCCTTTCTAGAGAAGGAGTTTCTCTCGAAAGAATTGAGTGGGAGGAAAGTGGAACTTGATGAGGTGATAGTCACCCCTTCCGAACCGGAAAGTAGCGCAGTGCGGAAAATGTTCCTGTGGTGCCTACACCGACTGGGGAGGAAGTTAATGATGATGATCATGAAGCTTCGGATCAAGTTACTGAACTTCGTAGGTCCACAAGGACACGTTCCACACCAGAGTGGTACGGCAACCCTGTCCTGGAAATCATGTTGTTAGACAACGGTGAACCTTCGAACTATGAAGAAGCGATGGCGGGCCCGGATTCCGACAAATGGCTAGAAGCCATGAAATCCGAGATAGAATCCATGTATGAAAATGAAGTATGGACTTTGACTGACTTGCCCGATGATCGGCGAGCCATAGAAAACAAATGGATCTTTAAGAAGAAGACGGACGCGGATGGTAATGTGACCATCTATAAGGCTCGACTTGTCGCTAAGGGTTATCGACAAGTTCAAGGAGTTGACTACGATGAGACTTTCTCACCCGTAGCGAAGCTGAAGTCCGTCCGAATCATGTTAGCAATTGCCGCATACTATGATTATGAGATATGGCAGATGGACGTCAAAACGGCATTCCTTAACGGCTTCCTTAAGGAAGAGTTGTATATGATGCAGCCGGAAGGTTTTGTCGATCCTAAGAATGCTAACAAAGTATGCAAGCTCCAGCGCTCAATCTATGGGCTGGTGCAAGCATCTCGGAGTTGGAACATTCGCTTTGATGAGATGATCAAAGCGTTTGGGTTTACACAGACTTATGGAGAAGCCTGTGTTTACAAGAAAGTGAGTGGGAGCTCTGTAGCATTTCTCATATTATATGTGGATGACATACTATTGATGGAAAATGATATAGAATTCTTGGAAAGCATAAAGGCCTATTTGAATAAGTGTTTTTCAATGAAGGACCTTGGAGAAGCTGCTTATATATTAGGCATCAAGATCTATAGAGATAGATCAAGACGCCTCATTGGTCTTTCACAAAGTACATACCTTGACAAGATATTGAAGAAGTTCAATATGGATCAGTCCAAGAAGGGGTTCTTGCCTGTATTGCAAGGTGTGCAATTGAGCAAGGCTCAATGCCCGACCACGGCAGAAGATATAGAAAAGATGAGTGTCATCCCCTATGCCTCGGCCATAGGGTCTATTATGTATGCCATGTTGTGTACCTGACCTGATGTAAACCTTGCCGTAAGTTTGGTAGGAAGGTACCAAAGTAATCCCGGCATGGAACACTGGACAGCGGTCAAGAATATCCTGAAGTACCTGAAGAGGACTAAGGATATGTTTCTCATTTATGGAGGTGACGAAGAGCTCGTCGTAAAGGGTTACGTCGACGCTAGCTTCGACACAGATCTGGATGACTCGAAGTCACAAACCGGATACGTGTATATTTTGAATGGAGGAGCAGTAAGCTGGTGCAGTTGCAAGCAAAGAATCGTGGCGGGATCTACATGTGAAGCGGAGTACATGGCAGCCTCGGAGGCAGCACAGGAAGCAGTCTAGATGAAGGAGTTCATTACCGACCTAGGGGTGATTCCCAATGCGTCGGGCCCGATGACTCTCTTCTGTGACAACACTGGAGCTATTGCCCTTGCGAAGGAGCCCAGGTTTCACAGGAAGACCAGGCATATCAAGCGTCGCTTCAACTCCATTCGTGAAAGTGTTCAAAATGGAGACATAGATATTTGTAAAGTACATACGGACCTGAATGTAGCAGATCCGTTGACTAAACCTCTCCCTAGGGCAAAACATGATCAACACCAGGACGCAATGAGTGTTCGATTCATCACAATGTAACTAGATTATTGACTCTAGTGCAAGTGGGAGACTGTTGGAAATATGCCCTAGAGGCAATAATAAATGGTTATTATTATATTTCTTTGTTCATGGTAATTGTCTATTATTCATGCTATAATTGTATTGTCCGGAAATCGTAATACATGTGTGAATACATAGACCACAAAGTGTCCCTAGTAAGCCTCTAGTTGACTAGCTCGTTGATCAACAGATAGTCATGGTTTCCTGACTATGGACATTGGATGTCATTGATAACGGGATCACATCATTAGGAGAATGATGTGATGGACAAGACCCAATCCTAAGCATAGCATAAAAGATCGTGTAGTTTCGTTTGCTAGAGCTTTTCCAATGTCAAGTATCTTTTCCTTAGACCATGAGATCGTGCAACTCCCGGATACCGTAGGAGTGCTTTGGGTGTGCCAAACGTCACAACGTAACTGGGTGACTATAAAGGTGCACTACGGGTATCTCCGAAAATGCTTGTTGGGTTGGCACGGATCGAGACTGGGATTTGTCACTCCGTGTGACGGAGAGGTATCTCTGGGCCCACTCGGTAATGCATCATCATAATGAGCTCAATGTGACTAAGGCGTTAGTCACGGGATCATGCATTGCGGTACGAGTAAAGAGACTTGCCGGTAACGAGATTGAACAAGGTATTGGGATACCGACGATCGAATCTCGGGCAAGTAACATACCGATTGACAAAGGGAATTGCATACGGGATTGATTGAGTCCTCGACACCGTGGTTCATCCGATGAGATCATCGTGGAACATGTGGGAGCCAACATGGGTATCCAGATCCCGCTGTTGGTTATTGACCGGAGAGGCGTCTCGGTCATGTCTGCATGTCTCCCGAACCCGTAGGGTCTACACACTTAAGGTTCGGTGACGCTAGGGTTGTAGAGATATGTGTATGCGGAAACCCGAAAGTTGTTCGGAGTCCCGGATGAGATCCCGGACGTCACGAGAGGTTCCGGAATGGTCCGGAGATGAAGAATTATATATAGGAAGTCAAGTTTCGGCTACCGGGAAAGTTTCGGGGGTTACCGGTATTGTACCGGGACCACCGGAAGGGTCCCGGGGGTCCACCGGGTGGGGCCACCTATCCCGGAGGGTCCCGTGGGCTGAAAGTGGAAGGGAACCAGCCCTTAGTGGGCTGGGGCGCCCCCCTTGGGCCACCCCCCATGCGCCTAGGGTTGGGAACCCTAGGGGGAGCTTCCCCCTTGCCTTGGGGGGCAAGGCAACCCTTTCCCCCTTTGGCCGCCGCCCCCCCTTGGAGATCCCATCTCCCAGGGCCGGCGCCCCCCAGGGGGCCTATATAAAGGGGGGGAGGGAGGGCAGCAACACACAGCCTTGGGCGCCTCCCTCCTCCCCTGCAACACCTCTCTCTCTCTCGCAGAAGCTCGGTGAAGCCCTGCCGAGACCCGCTACATCCACCACCACGCCGTCGTGCTGTTGGATCTCCATCAACCTCTCCTTTCCCCTTGCTGGATCAAGAAGGAGGAGACGTCGCTGCACCGTACGTGTGTTGAACGCGGAGGTGCCGTCCGTTCGGCACTCGGTCATCGGTGATTTGGATCACGGCGAGTACGACTCCGTCATCCACGTTCATTGGAACGCTTCCGCTCGCGATCTACAAGGGTATGTAGATGCACTCCCTTCCCCTCGTTGCTAGTATACTCCATAGATGCATCTTGGTGAACGTAGGAAAATTTTAAAATTATGCTACGATTCCCAACAACATCAATCTCTTTTCTGGCGACGTTGCCGGGGAGGTGAGTGCTTGAAGGTATATCTTTAGATCTTGCAATCGAATCTTTTAGTTTCTTGTTTTATCACTAGTTTAGTTTGTAAAAGAAAACTACAAAAAGTGGAATTGAGTCTGTCTCATACGCTTCATCTTTTTAATATCTTCCGTAAGTATGATGAAAAGGAAAATTGTGCTCAAGTGCTAGAAGAAGAAGTCTATAAAATGTTTGGTACTAAATCTTTGAATGATGAGCATGATTGCAATGTTGTTAGTATGAACTCATTGAATATCCATAGTACTAATGATGATTGCACTAGTCATGATGAAAATATCTCTTATAAGCATGTCGATTTTTGTGGAGTGTATTGGGTTTGCAAGTACACACCAAATAGGGAAGATAGATATTGCAAGAGGCATAAGCGTTTAGAAACTAAATTGTTGCAAGAAAGTCTTGATGTTTGTGCTGAAAACTTCAATATTTTTCGCGATCCTTGTGAACTTTGCAAGGAACATGGTCATTTAAATCTCCAATGCAAATTTGCTACTTGAGGGAAATTTGCTACTGTCGTACAAACCTCTGCACTTGGAGGCCCAACAACGTCTACAAGAAGAAGGTTGTGTAGTAGACATCACTTCACTCCCCTAGAGGATCTAAAATAAGGTCCCACTTCCCCATTGATATTGATAGCAGTGTTCCAAGACCTAACCATTTGCATGATCCAAGAGCACCACCGCTCGTTGAACCCTCTCCGCTACATCACCAACCTCAAAAAGGACCAATCCAGGCGATCGTATGCCTTCTAGAAATCCAATTTAAGGAAGACGCCCTTATGGCACCGCGAAGCCACCTCATGGACAATTTCATGAAGGGCCAAGATCCCATCATGGATTCGCTGACCCTTCAGGAACGCGGTTTGGAGAGGGTGAGCAATCCGCTCTGCCATAGGGGACCCGTCTTTTGGGCTCGACTAATGGTGGCAAAGAAACTTCTTTTCCGTTTTGGATCCTTGGTCATAAAAGACGGGCCAGAGATTCATTTCTGGAGGACATCTGACTAGACAATACATTTTTCTCTAATAATGAATTAGATAACTCACATAACTAATTGTACTAAACTAATCTAGAAGGCATATGATATAACTTAGGCCTTGTACAATGCAAGACTCTTAAGAAGATGCTTAATAAAATAAACCTTTTTTCGTAAGAATCAGATGCTTATCTTTGTAACTCTGGTACCTAATTAAGTGTTTGTCTTCTGTAAATAAGTATGAGTGCATAGACAGGAAATGATTTTTTTAAGCACCCCTCTCAGCACCGATGATTGAAGTGACTCGTCTTTGTTGGAGTTGTGTCAAATATAGTGTACGAGGTAGGTTACAGTTGGACTTGTAGTTGTATTGTGTTTACATAGGATATGGAGTGGTGTCCCAGTAGGACACTTGTATCCTAGACCTCTCATATATAGCGGGGGTAGACACACGATGTAACCTATGCCAACATAATAGCACAGGCGCGCAAGGGGAGCCGGCGGCGTGTGCCGGCGCCCGGGTGGCCGGGTGCAGTATTGTGACGGTGTCACGGGAAGGAGCGCCCGTAGTCAAGCCCCGGGGATGTAGCCAGGTGAACCTCGTTAACAAATCTCGGTGTCGTGCTTCATGTGATTGCTTGGTCCTTGGATGATCGATGGTATGACTCGGATTTATTCTAACAAGTGGTATCAGAGTTAGGTTGTCTGGAGGTAGCGGATCCTGTTGATCTAGAGGAAAAGACGAGCCGAGACGTGCGACCGTCGATAAGGCGATCGATCGGGCGAGCGTCAGGTGGCACGGGTACATGTTGTGATTGCTAGCGGGCGACGCAGGCAGATTGGATCGGACGCAAGGGATCTCGGCGAGATACTTGATGGCGGCGGCGTGATGTGCAAAAGCAGGCTGCAGGCAGAGCGCTAGGGTACGGCGTCCACTCGGTGCGAGGCAAGCGCGTTGCACGGGCAACGTTTGGAAAGCGCGTGTCGTGTCGGTCGTTGGCCAAGCGCAGACGATGCAATATCTTAGTAAACACACGCGTGGGGCTGCGGTCCAGGAGAGCTGCTAGCCGAGTTGGCTGCGCGTGTGCTAACTCCGATCTGGAGCGGTACTGGAGGTTACGTATTTGCTCTTCAATCACAAGCTACGTGAGGTTTGTTTGGGAAAAAAAGGAGCGGCAAGGTTCACGTATGTGTACAAGAGCAGTTTTTGGCTGGATCAAGTACGATCTATTTTTTGCTATAAGATGCACGAAGAAGCAATAGCAAAGAGTGACAGGGAAAATGAAGATTTGTGCAGTTTGCATGGAAGTTTTTCCTGGGTCGGTTTGCTGAGTTGGCTTGGAACACATGGACAGGCTGCGGAGGCGTGCGTATAAGTGCGTCATGCAGGGTCATGCGTACACATGGTGTCTAAGACATGCACAGATGTGCGGGTGGACACGACGCAGGGTGGAGCATGGTTGCAGTCGGATATATATGTTCGGCTGGGTCGGACTGGACAGTCTGACGGATCGACGTGAGTCGGTTGGTACAGAAGACGGTGGTGGGATCGACGACGACGACATTAGGAGCGTGATGCTGATGGTGACCGACTTCTGGGGCGTGGAAACACGTGGCAAATGCCCGAGACTTGTGCGGCTTCGACAAGACTATGGCGCAGGGTTGATTCAAGGTGGTGTATACGCGGAGCTTGAAGTCGACGGGGCGCGTGGGTGGACTGATCATCTACCATGGAGTCATGTTGAAGGTGGAGCTGGATTGAGGGGCTACGACGTAAGTCGACGGGGTCGAAGCCTATTCAGCAGGCGGGAAAAGCGAGGGACACGTAGTTCGGACTGGAGCCCAGTGGTCTGATGGAAGCGTGAAAATCGTCATCGGTTGATGATGATCGGTGGTACTCTGCAGTGGGGGTTGAGTGGTGTGGGTTCACGACCCTTGAGACTCGACCAGGATAGCGGAGGCTCGACGCGGTAATAGCGGCGAGGCGTGCAGTATGCACGAGGCATGGAGACGGGCCAGGGCTCTGGTGGTCATACATGTGGTGAGAAAACTGTGAATTTGACTCGGGATGACTACAAGCAACGGTGAAATTCTTTCAAGTTTCAGACAGACGGTCAAGAAAGGAGCGGTGATGTTGAGTTCAGGTAACTCTTATGTGTGACACCCAATATGTGAGTTGTTCACTTTCACGCAGGTCAGTGATCAGTGTGTGATGTCGTTGGACTGATACTCTGAAAGTTGGGAGCGCAAACTAGAGTAATAGGAACTTAACTTTGCTCGAGTGTTGACTGTGGTCAAGAAAAGAAGGGACTAGAAGTTGCAGGTGGAGTCACATGGAGTCTTTGGAGTAGCAGCGGTACTCATGAGATAAGCTCAAGTCCAATGTACATGGAAGTTTGACGCATGGACAAATCCAGGGTGGTGGAGTATATTCGCCAAGGTGGAGTTTGTTGGAGTTGTGTCGAATATAGTGTACGAGGCAGGTTACAGTTGGACTTGTAGTTGTATTGTGTTTACATAGAATATGGAGTCGTGTCCTAGTAGGACACTTATATCCTAGACCTCTCATATATAGCGGGGGTAGACACACGATGTAACCTATGCCAACACAATAGCACAGGCGCGCAAGGGGGAGCCGGCGGCGTGTGCCGGCGCCCGGATGGCCGGGTGCGGTATTGTGACGGTGTCACGGGGAGAAGCGCCTGTAGTCAAGCCCCGTGGATGTAACCATATCGGTGAATCTCGTTAACAAATCTCGGTGTCGTGCTTCATGTGATTGCTTGGTTCTTGAATGATCGACGATATGACTCGGATTTATTCCAACTGTCTTTCAAGTATTTTGGTTGGAGTTTGTGAAAGAATAAAAAATAAAGTAAATTTAAGGATGAGTTTTTTTTTGAACAGACCCAAGGGAGCCGATAATCTTGTTTTTCTTGGATCACATGTTTTTAGAAGAAAAAAATGTTCCATGAATTTATGATGTTTTATAAATAACAAAAAAAATCCGTTTGAAAATATTCATGATTTTTACGTAATCTTCTGCTAGAAGCCTTAGAAGGAACTTATGACACAATCTCATCCTGGAGCCTCGACGCTGTTCCTCTCTTTCCTTTCTTCCCGGTGGAACCATCCAGGCGCGAGCATGGAAGACAGATGTACCCAAACTAGATGGCGTCGCATTGAAAATGAAAATGCGTTACCAGAAAAGTGCCACGCAGCCAGCCTTCGTGTCCTCGGCCCGGTACGTGCCCCGCCGTATGTGCGGACACGTACCCCATCTGACCGGCGCCAGCGAACAAACAAATACTCCCACTCCCTCTTGCCCAGTTCCTGCTACCCCTTCCTCTGCTTTCCTCTCGTAAAGTATAGTCCCGCGGTGCTGCTCTGTTCATTACTCGGGCGATCGGCGATCGGTAGTGCACTTGCCGTAGCTGTATATTGATAGCGGGCTGATTGAGGTAGCTGCCTGCCATGTCTGGAAAATCGCTTGCAGTGGCGCCGCGGTCTGACCCGGACAACGGGGCGGAGCGGCAGCCGTCGTCGGCGATGCTCGGGGGCGTCATGGGCTCGCTCCGCGTCATCGAGCTCCAGCTCGTCGCCTTCATCATGGTCTTCTCGATGTCAGGCCTCGTCCCGCTCATCGACCTCGCCTTCCCGGTCGTCACCACTCTCTACCTCCTCGCCCTCTCCCGCCTCGCCTTCCCTTCGCTCCACAGCAAGGTCGACGACGAGGCCGCCGCCGTCCACTCCGCCGCGTCCCAGGAGATCTTCCGCGGAAGCAAGTAAGTTTTCATCACTATGTCAGAGAAGATGAATCTATTTCTTTGATTGGTTAGCACCCGAGGATTGTTCTTGTATACATATTTGGATGCACTGTTCTGGATGATTAATTGTGCGCCGGCGCGCAAGCAGGCTGTTTCAGGTGTACGTGGTGATGGGCACCACGGTGGGGCTGTTCCTGCCGCTGGCGCACGTCCTGGGTGGGTTCGCGCGCGGCGACGATGCCGCCGTGCGCTCCGCGACGCCGCACCTGTTCCTGCTCTCCTGCCAGATCCTCACGGAGAACATCGTCGGCTCGCTCGGCGTCTTCTCGCCGCCGCTGAGGGCGCTGGTGCCGCTTCTCTACACCGTGCGCCGCGTCTTCGTCATCGTCGACTGGGTCTATGACGTGTGGACCAACAAGCTCATCACCCGCACCGCCCCCGTTCAGGTGCGTTGATGTCACGATTTCCAGTTTCAGACATGAATCCTTTCCCATCGTGTGTCTTGACTACCGCGTTCCGCGGCGTGATGCAGGATAAGGCCTGGGTGTGGTTCGGCAGGTACCTCGCGGTGGCGAACCTGGTCTACTTCTCCATCAACCTGTTCGTCTTCCTGATCCCCAAGTTCCTCCCCCGCGCGTTCGAGAAGTACTTCCACACGCGCAACGAGGTGTACGCCAAGACGGCGGAGGACAAGCGGGCAAGGGATCTATCCTCGCTCGATGATGACAGTGCGCCAAAATCGGAGGTCTGCAAGAAGGCCGACTGAGATCGATGATCGTGTTCGTTGCGCGGCGTTTGAGCTGCGCTCGTAGTGTGCTCTCTAGCTTCAACTTTGCTTACCTGTATGTGGACCGGTGTTTGTACATTTGGGTCTTCGCTTCTCAATTCTGAAATTCCGTGTGAATGTCGTTCTTGGTTCCTCTTTACTCCCTTCGTTTCAACATAATTGAAGTTCCAGATTTAGTTTAAGTAACTTTTTAAAGTTTGACCAGCTCAAAAAATGTGCCAGATCTACAACCCCAAACACACAATAGATGAAAATATATACACAATCTCAAAAAACTAACTTCATGTTCTATATGTTGACTTAGTCAAACTTAAACAAGTTTTTTTTTTTTGACTTTGAACTCGCAAGTCGGGGAACAAATAAAGTTCACCCTGCGTCCTCCTCCGGATCGATACGTTCGTTCTTCTTCAAATAAAGTTCACCCCGCGTTCGGAGGTCGTTCGTTCTTCTCCAAATAAAGTTCACCCCGTGTCCGGAGGTGCGTTCGTTCTTCTCCAAATAAAGTTCACCCCGCGTCCTCCTTCGGATCGAAAATGTGCGTTCGTTCTTTTCCACCGTATGACGAAGTGCCCGGGGGCCGGGGTATTAATCTTTCTGAATCTAATATTGGTTTCGACGGTGTCGAGTGGTAGGAAAAGCCCCCCACCCCCCTACCCAAAGCCTGCTCGGTTCTGGCGGATCTTTCCAAATCTAATCCTGGTTTTGACGGGTGCCGAGTGGAAGGGTCGTCGCTCAGCGGATGAAAGCCCCCTCCCCCTCCCCAAAGCCTGCTCGGATCTGGTGACGACATGTCATGGCTCCCCCCTCGAGCAGGGGGGCTTGGGTGGTAGCCAACGATGCAGCGTTCCCTCGGCGCGCATCGCTGAGCTCTGAGGTGGAGGTGGTGGTGGACGGCGATGGTTGTGGGCGTGGGCCATTTCTTCGGTGCTCCCATTGGTCCATGCGTGGGCGGCGACGGCGGCAGCGTCGGTGGACAGGGGGGCTACAGCTACTAATTCGTCCGCGTGTGGGCGGCAGCATCGACGGACCGAGGGGCTGCAGCTGCGGCGGCGTTGTTGATCGGTGGTGCGCTGATGCGGAGCTTGGGGGCGCTGTGTCCTGGATTCGTGGGGTCTTTCTGGATCTTCAGGTCGGCATGTGGGATCCTGTAGCGGATGGTGTTTGTGTCAGTCATGGTGGTGCGATGGGCGTGCGGTGGTGTTGAGCTCAACCAGAAATGTTGTTGCGCTTGGGCGTGTGGGCCGGATCTAGCTGGGCAGCGGGGGACCCTCTGCCACTCGTCCTACGGCTTGTTGTGCAACGCGGGCCTAGCAAGACTGGCTCGACATGTTTTGAATCTTAATGCTAGCACTTCGTTGGCGAAGGCGAACAGTTCACGATATTGTGCCAATTTCAGTTTTGAACTACTTATTTCATAGCTTTCAACTGAGCGGCAGACCCGACGCGACGGATGGATAAGCCAATGTTAATTGCTGGTCTAATTCCGCGATAAAAGAGCTCTGTTTTTAAATAGATTTGTGCATCTGTAATGGAGATCAAATTGGTGGGGATATAAGCCGTCTCTGGCTTGTGTTTCAATCACGGGTAACACTGTCGAGCTACCTGCAACTGTCTGGTCACGCGCAACCGTTTCTGGCCTTGTTCCTCGCCGACCAGGCGGGTCAGGGCTCCAGGCACAACGCCGCTCTAGTCTAGCATCTTCTGGCGCGGAGTTAGCTGCTGCTCCACGGTAAGGTGGCGGCTCGCTGCTAGGAGCTAGGTTGGCGGCTTCTTGTTGCGGGTGCATCAGGTCTTGTCTCTCGCGGACGCGTGGTGGTGCATGGGATGCGCTGGTGCTTGATACATGGTTGCCACCCGGAACCATGGTGGTTCTTGGTCCGCTAACACTTGATTGAAGACATTGATGTGCTCGATGAGGTCTGCTCCTTCCTGCATCTTCAGCTCAAATAAATTTTGTTTCGGATACAACTTATTGGACATGGACTTATTCGGGAATTGAGTTTTCAACTTGGTCCAATTCTATCTGGTGTATTCACACATTACACAAGACCTGATCATTCAGGCTCCTGCAGATCTTTCCAGTCTTCAGCATCCATCTTGGCAGGCTTTACATCATCAGGTTTGATTGTCCTCTTAGGGTGTCCTTGACTCTTATCTGCCACATTTCAAGTTCCTGTGCCATCAAATTTTGACACATCGAATCTGGTTGTCATAATCATCTCTACCCACACCGGTTTAACAGTCTGCAAGATCTTTCATTTCCTCGTCTTTCTCGGAGTTAGATTCCTCGACCTCCTCGTCTTCCTCCATTGAACCAACCACCACTTTCGTCTTTCTTGAACCCACCATAAGAGATCCCACTGCTCTCCCACGAACAGCCATCGTTGATCCAGCCACTAGGTCAATACGGTTGGAGCGACCCGAGACGCTCCTTCGGGTTCAGCAAAGCCTTCTCTGCACGCACCGGTTTGCTTCCAAAAAAACTCATGCTCGAGATTTGGGGCCAAGCAACCTGTGAGCTTTTTTTGTTGCCTCTCCCAGCCCCTCCTTTTATGACCTCGTGGTGCCTATCTCTCCGCCGACCAGATGTCGTTTCTGAGTAGGAATCCACCAACCAAACGTACCCTGATTTGAGATAGTTTCAGATCCTATCTCCCCCATCAATCCAACACCACGTGACTGCTTGAACTCCAAGTCACATTGCGTCATCCGGCCCGGCCTTTCTTTTGTTCCATCGTGTGCACGGAATATCAAGTCGGTCCATGCCTTTGTCGAATCGAAACAGTATGACTCTCACAAGGTGCATCTAGACCTTAAGAGTCACACGCACCGTTCACCAGAGACACACTCCTAACGACCTCAGGACTCCAGATTATTATCGTGTCACGCCTGGTCTCTGATCCGTTTGGGTTGGTCCCTCCGAATTAATCGACCGGTCGAACCGCCCAAACCTGTCCACGCCGCCTCACTCCTCCTGAAGTGTGCGCCAAGTCAACCTAACCGACGATGCTTGCCGATCAGATCGATCTCGAGTTTGACCACCTCCTGTGATCGCCATGCCGCAAATGCCTATCTGGCCCGCATCGTCACACCCGCGATCAATGCCGCCCTTCGTTGATGATGTTTCGGTGGGCACCATGCACCGGAGACACAATCCTAATGACCTAAGGACTCCAGATCCTTGCCATCTCACACCCGGTCTTTGATTCATTTGGGTCGGTCCCTCTAGTTGAACCAACTGCCCGAACCCGTCCGCGCCACCTCAGTCCTCCCGACTTGCACACAGAGTTAACCTAACTGACGGTGCTTGTCGATTAGATTGATCTTGATTTCGACCACCTCATGTGATCGTCGTCCAGCTGTCGCCTAAGCGCCCTCTGACAAAAGCCCGCCCTTCCTTATCTAAGAACCATCGAGACTGATCAAGACAAGCGAGTGGTCTTTAATTTTAGCTAGCATTCTTATCGGAGAAACCTCGATGATGTTCTTTTTATCCTTCATGCCTTTCTGAACCCTAGTTGATAAGTGGTTGCCGTTGCTAACTTTAGGCATCTTTTCTAGCTCTAACATCCAAAGAAAACACAGGGCGTTAGGTGAAAAGATCCAAATTACACCTGCCTCGCGGAAACACACACATCATGTGAGGGTTCGTCTAATGGTTAGCGTGGCAAGTTTTTTATCTGCGGAAGAGCCCCGATGGTGAAGATGCTCTTTTCACCATCATATGCAAAGTCCTTGTCCACGAGCTCAGAACGGTAGGTGTGCTGCAGCTTATCAAGGACCTTCCTGCCGATGCCCTTGCCATCCACCGTCGTATCATCCTCATACTTGAGATTAACCTATGCATCATCAAAGCATAACGCAACTACCAAGTCAGCATGTGGATATATAAATAAGCTTGTACTCCCTCCATAAATTAATATAAGAGCGTTTAGATCACTACTTTAGTAATCTAAACGCTCTTATAGTAGTTTACAGAGGGAGTACTTGTGAAGTACTACTACTAGGCAGTAGTAAAACTAGTTAGGAAAGAAAACTGGTTTTCTTACATAGTAGTGGTTGAAGAACTCCTCTGAACACCTACCGTTCTGAGCTCGCGAACAAGGACTTTGCATATGATGGTGAAAAGAGCCTCTTCACCATCGGGGCTCTTCACCGATATCCCTTGGAGTTGGAGGGGTAGCCGATGAAGATGCAAGCGACAGAACGAGGTGCGAGTTTGTGAGGAGCGGAGTCGGCAGTGCTAGGATAGCAAAGGCACCCGAAAATACGCAAGCCATCATAAGATGGGGACGTACCGAAGAGAAGATTGTTGGAAATATGCCCTAGAGGCAATAATAAAAGGTTATTATTATATTTCTTTGTTCATGATAATAGTCTATTATTCATGCTATAATTGTATTGTCCGGAAATCGTAATACATGTGTGAATACATAGATCACAACCTGTCCCTAGTAAGCCTCTGGTTGACTAGCTCGTTGATCAACAGATAGTCATGGTTTCCTGACTATGGACATAGGATGTCATTGATAACGGGATCACATCATTAGGAGAATGATGTGATGGACAAGACCCAACTTAAGCATAGCATAAAAGATCGTGTAGTTTCGTTTGCTAGAGCTTTTCCAATGTCAAGTATCTTTTCCTTAGACCATGAGATCGTGTAACTCCCGGATACCGTAGGAGTGCTTTGGGTGTGCCAAACGTCACAACGTAACTGGGTGACTATAAAGGTGCATTACGGGTATCTCCGAAAGTGTCTGTTGGGTTGGCACGGATCAAAGACTGGGATTTGTCACTCCGTGTAAACGGAGAGGTATCTCTGGGCCCACTCGGTAATGCATCATCATAATGAGCTCAATGTGACTAAGGCGTTAGTCACGGGATCATGCATTGCGGTACGAGTAAAGAGACTTGCCGGTAACGAGATTGAACAAGGTATTGGGATACCGACGATCGAATCTCGGGCAAGTAACATACCGATTGACAAAGGGAATTGCATACGGATTGATTGAATCCTCGACACCGTGGTTCACCCGATGATATCATCGTGGAACATGTGGGAGCCAACATGGGTATCCAGATCCCGCTGTTGGTTATTGACCGGAGAGGCGTCTCGGTCATGTCTGCATGTCTCCCGAACACGTAGGGTCTACACACTTAAGGTCCGGTGACGCTAGGGTTGTAGAGATATATGTATGCGGAAACCCGAAAGTTGTTCGGAGTCCCGGATGAGATCCCGGACGTCACGAGAGGTTCCGGAATGGTCCGGAGGTGAAGAATTATATATAGGAAGTCCAGTTTTGGCCACCGGGAAAGTTTCGGGGGTTATCGGTATTGTACCGGGACCACCGGAAGGGTCCCGGGGGTCCACCGGGTGGGGCCACCTGTCCCGGAGGGCCCCGTGGGCTGAAAGTGGAGGGGAACCAGCCCCTAGTGGGCTGGGGCGCCTCCTTGGGCCTCCCCCCCCATGCGCCTAGGGTTGGGAACCCTAGGGGGGGGGAGTTCCCCCTTGCCTTGGGGGGCAAGGCAACCCCTTCCCCCCTTGGCCGCCGCCCCCCCCTTGGAGATCCCATCTCCTAGGGCTGCGCACCCCCCCTTGGGGGCCTATATAAAAGGGGGGAGGGAGGGCAGTAGACTACAGCCTTTGGCGCCTCCCTCCTCCCCTGCAACACCTCTCTCTCTCTCGCAGAAGCTCGGCGAAGCCCTGCCGGAGAGCCGCTTCATCCACCACCACGCCGTCGTGCTGTTGGATCTCTATCAACCTCTCCTTCCCCCTTGCTGGATGAAGAAAGGAGGAGACGTCGCTGCACCGTACGTGTGTTGAACGCGGAGGTGCTGTACGTTCGGCACTCGGTCATCGGTGATTTGAATCACGGCGAGTACGACTCCGTCATCCACGTTCATTGGAACGCTTCCGCTCGCGATCTACAACGGTATGTAGATGCACTCCCTTCCCCTCGTTGCTAGTAGACTCCATAGATGCATCTTGGTGAGCGTAGGAAAATTTTAAAATTATGCTACGATTCCCAACAGTGGTATCAGAGCCAGGCCTATGCGTAGTTACTATGCACGAGTAGAACACAAAGAAGTTGTGGGCGTTGATGTTGCCAATTCTTCTTGCCGCTACTAGTCGTTTCTTGTTTCGGCGGCATTGTAGGATGAAGCGGCCCGGACCGACCTTACACGTACGCTTACGTGAGACAGGTTCCACCGATTGACATGCACTAGTTGCATAAGGTGGCTAGCGGGTGTCTGTCTCTCCTACTTTAGTCGGAACGGATTCGATGAAAAGGGTCCTTATGAAGGGTAAATAGAAATTGGCAAATAACGTTGTGGTCATACGTAGGTAAGAAAACGTTCTTGTTAGAAACCTACAAACCACGTAAAACTTGCAACAACAATTAGAGGACGTCTAACTTGTTTTTGCAGCAAGTGATATATGTGATATGATATGGCCAGAAGATGTGATGAATGATATATGTGATGTATGAGATTGATCATATTCTTGTAATAGGAATCACGACTTGCATGTCGATGAGTATGACAACCGGCAGGAGCCATAGGAGTTGTCTTTATTATTTTGCATGACCTGTGTGTCATTGAATAACGCCATGTAATTTACTTTACTTTGTTGCTAAACGGTTAGCCATAGAAGTAGAAGTAATCGTTGGCGTGACAACTTCATGAAGACACAATGATGGAGATCATGATGATGGAGATCATGGTGTCATGCCGGTGACGAAGATGATCATGGTGCCCCGAAGATGGAGATCAAAGGAGCATGATGATATTGGCCATATCATGTCACTGTTTGATTGCATGTGATGTTTATCATGTTTTTGCATCTTATTTGCTTAGAACGACGGTAGCAAGTAGGATGATCCCTTATAATAATTTCAAGAAAGTGTTCACCCTAACTGTGCACCGTTGCGAAAGTTCGTTGTTTCGAAGCACCACGTGATGATCGGGTGTGATAGATTCTAACGTTCGAATACAACGGGTGTTGACGAGCCTAGCATGTACAGACATGGCCTCGAAACACACGCAATACACTTAGGTTGACTTGACGAGCCTAGCATGTACAGACATGGCCTCGGAACACGGAGGACCGAAAGGTCGAGCATGAATCGTATAGAAGATACGATCAACATGGAGATGTTCACCGATCTTGACTAGTCCGTCTCACGTGATGATCGGACACGGCCTAGTTGAATTCGGATCATGTTTCACTTAGATGACTAGAGGGATGTCTATCTGAGTGGGAGTTCATTAAATAATTTGATTATATGAACTTAATTATCATGAACTTAGTCTAAAATCTTTACACTATGTATTGTAGATCAAATGGCCCACGTTGTCCTCAATTTCAACGCGTTCCTAGAGAAAACCAAGCTGAAAGATGATGGCGGCAACTATACGGACTGGGTCCGGAACCTGAGGATCATCCTCATAGCAGCCAAGAAAGATTATGTCTTAGAAGCACCGCTAGGTGAAGCACCAATCCCTGAGAACCAAGACGTTATGAACGCTTGGCAGCAGCGTGCTGATGATTACTCCCTCGTTCAGTGCGGCATGCTTTACAGCTTAGAACCGGGTCTCCAAAAGCGTTTTGAGAAACATGGAGCATATGAGATGTTCGAGGAGCTGAAACTGGTTTTTCAAGCTCATGCCCGGGTCGAGAGATATGATGTCTCCGACAAGTTCTTCAGCTGTAAAATGGAGGAGAACAGTTCTGTTAGTGAGCACATACTCAGAATGTCTGGGTTGCACAACCGCTTGTCTCAGCTGGGAGTTAATCTCCCGGATGACGCGGTCATTGACAGAATCCTCCAGTCGCTTCCACCAAGCTACAAGAGCTTTGTGATGAACTACAATATGCAGGGGATGGAAAAGACCATTCCCGAGGTATATTCAATGCTGAAATCAGCTGAGGTAGAGATCAGAAAAGAACATCAAGTGTTGATGGTGAATAAAACCACTAAGTTCAAGAAGGGCAAGGGTAAAAAGAACTTCAAGAAGGACGGCAAGGGAGTTGCCGCGCCCGGTAAGCCAGTTATCGGGAAGAAGTCAAAGAATGGACCCAAGCCCGAGACAGAGTGCTTTTATTGCAAGGGAAGTGGTCACTGGAAGCGGAACTGCCCCAAATATTTAGCGGACAAGAAGAAGGCCGGCAACACCCAAGGTATATGTGATATACAAGTAATTGATGTGTACCTTACCAGTACTCGTAGTAGCTCCTGGGTATTTGATACCGGTGCGGTTGCTCATATTTGTAACTCAAAGCAGGAACTACGGAATAAACGGAGGCTGGTAAAGGACGAGGTGACGATGCGCGTCGGGAATGGTTCCAAGGTCGATGTGATCGCCGTCGGCACGCTACCTCTGCATCTACCTACGGGATTAGTTTTAAACCTCAATAATTGTTATTTAGTGCCAGCTTTGAGCATGAACATTGTATCCGGATCTCGTTTAATTCGAGATGGCTACTCATTTAAATCCGAGAATAATGGTTGTTCTATTTATTTGAGAGATATGTTTTATGGTCATGCCCCGCTGGTCAATGGTTTATTTTTGATGAATCTCGAACGTGATGTTACACATGTTCATAGTGTGAATACCAAAAGATGTAAAGTTGATAACGATAGTCCCACATACTTGTGGCACTGCCGCCTTGGTCACATTGGTGTCAAGCGCATGAAGAAGCTCCATGCAGATGGACTTTTGGAGTCTCTTGATTACGAATCATTTGACACGTGCGAACCATGCCTCATGGGTAAGATGACCAAGACTCCGTTCTCCGGAACAATGGAGCGAGCAACCAACTTACAGGAAATCGTACATACCGATGTGTGCGGTCCGATGAGTGTTGAGGCTCGCGGAGGATATCGTTATGTTCTCACTCTCACTGATGACTTAAGTAGATATGGGTATGTCTACCTAATGGAACACAAGTCTGAAACCTTTGAAAAGTTCAAGGAATTTCAGAGTGAGGTTGAAAATCAACATGACAGAAAAATAAAATTCTTACGATCAGATCGTGGAGGAGAATATTTAAGTCACGAATTTGGTGCACACTTAAGGAAATGTGGAATAGTTTCACAACTCACGCCGCCTGGAACACCTCAGAGAAATGGTGTGTCCGAACGTCGTAATCGCACTCTATTGGATATGGTGCGATCTATGATGTCTCTTACCGATTTACCGCTCTCATTTTGGGGTTATGCTTTAGAGACTGCCGCATTCACTTTAAATAGGGCACCGTCTAAATCCGTTGAGATGACACCGTATGAATTATGGTTTGGGAAGAAACCTAAGCTGTCGTTTCTAAAAGTTTGGGGATGCGATGCTTATGTCAAGAAACTTCAACCTGAAAAGCTCGAACCCAAATCGGAAAAATGCGTCTTCATAGGATACCCTAAGGAAACTATTGGGTATACCTTCTACCTCAGATCCGAAGGCAAAATCTTCGTTGCCAAGAACGGGTCCTTTCTAGAGAAGGAGTTTCTCTCGAAAGACTTGAGTGGGAGGAAAATGGAACTTGATGAGGTGATAGTCACCCCTTCCGAACCGGAAAGTAGCGCAGCGCGGGAAAATGTTCCTGTGGTGCCTACACCGACTGGGGAGGAAGTTATTGATGATGATCATGAAGCTTCAGATCAAGTTACTGAACTTCGTAGGTCCACAAGGACTCGTTCCGCACCAGAGTGGTACGGCAACCCTGTCCTGGAAATCATGTTGTTAGACAACGGTGAACCTTCGAACTATGAAGAAGCGATGGCGGGCCCGGATTCTGACAAATGGCTAGAAGCCATGAAATCCGAGATAGAATCCATGTATGAAAACAAAGTATGGACTTTGACTGACTTGCCCGTTGAGTCGCGAGCCATAGAAAACAAATGGATCTTTAAGAAGAAAACGGACGCAAATGGTAATGTGACCATCTACAAAGCTCGACTTGTCGCTAAGGGTTATCGACAAGTTCAAGGGGTTGACTACGATGAGACTTTCTCTCCCGTAGCGAAGCTGAAGTCCGTCCGAATCATGTTAGCAATTGCCGCATACTATGATTATGAGATATGGCAGATGGACGTCAAAACGGCATTCCTTAACGGCTTCCTTAAGGAAGAGTTGTTTATGATGCAACCGGAAGGTTTTGTCGATCCTAAGAATGCTAACAAAGTATGCAAGCTCCAACGCTCAATCTATGGGCTGGTGCAAGCATCTCGGAGTTGGAACATTCGCTTTGATGAGATGATCAAAGCGTTTGGGTTTACACAGACTTATGGAGAAGCCTGTGTTTACAAGAAAGTGAGTGGGAGCTCTGTAGCATTTCTCATATTGTATGTGGATGACATATTATTGATGGGAAATGATATAGAATTCTTGGAGAGTATAAAGGCCTATTTGAATAAGTGTTTTTCAATGAAGGACCTTGGAGAAGCTGCTTATATATTAGGCATCAAGATCTATGGAGATAGATCAAGACGCCTCATTGGTCTTTCACAGAGTACATACCTTGACAAGATATTGAAGAAGTTCAATATGGATCAGTCCAAGAAGGGGTTCTTGCCTGTATTGCAAGGTGTGCAATTGAGCACGGCTCAATGTCCGACCACGGCAGAAGATATAGAAGAGATGAGTGTCATCCCCTATGCCTCGGCCATAGGGTCTATTATGTATGCCATGCTGTGTACCAGACCTGATGTAAACCTTGCCGTAAGTTTGGTAGGAAGGTACCAAAGTAATCCCGGCAAGGAACACTGGACAGCGGTCAAGAATATCCTGAAGTACCTGAAGAGGACTAAGGATATGTTTCTCGTTTATGGAGGTGACGAAGAGCTTGTCGTAAAGGGTTACGTCGACGCTAGCTTCGACACAGATCTGGATGACTCGAAGTCACAGACCGGATACGTGTATATTTTGAATAGAGGAGCAGTAAGCTGGTGCAGTTGCAAGCAAAGCGTCGTGGCGGGATCTACATGTGAAGCGGAATACATGGCAGCCTCGGAGGCAGCACAGGAAGCAGTCTGGATGAAGGAGTTCATTACCGACCTAGGGGTGATTCCCAATGCGTCGGGCCCGATGACTCTCTTCTGTGACAACACTGGAGCCATTGCCCTTGCGAAGGAGCCCAGGTTTCACAGGAAGACCAGGCATATCAAGCGTCGCTTCAACTCCATTCGTGAAAGTGTTCAAAATGGAGACATAGATATTTGTAAAGTACACACGGACCTGAATGTAGCAGATCCGTTGACTAAACCTCTCCCTAGGGCAAAACATGATCAACACCAGGACGAAATGGGTGTTCGATTCATCACAATGTAACTAGATTATTGACTCTAGTGCAAGTGGGAGACTGTTGGAAATATGCCCTAGAGGCAATAATAAAAGGTTATTATTATATTTCTTTGTTCATGATAATAGTCTATTATTCATGCTATAATTGTATTGTCCGGAAATCGTAATACATGTGTGAATACATAGATCACAACCTGTCCCTAGTAAGCCTCTGGTTGACTAGCTCGTTGATCAACAGATAGTCATGGTTTCCTGACTATGGACATAGGATGTCATTGATAACGGGATCACATCATTAGGAGAATGATGTGATGGACAAGACCCAACTTAAGCATAGCATAAAAGATCGTGTAGTTTCGTTTGCTAGAGCTTTTCCAATGTCAAGTATCTTTTCCTTAGACCATGAGATCGTGTAACTCCCGGATACCGTAGGAGTGCTTTGGGTGTGCCAAACGTCACAACGTAACTGGGCGACTATAAAGGTGCATTACGGGTATCTCCGAAAGTGTCTGTTGGGTTGGCACGGATCAAAGACTGGGATTTGTCACTCCGTGTAAACGGAGAGGTATCTTTGGGCCCACTCGGTAATGCATCATCATAATGAGCTCAATGTGACTAAGGCGTTAGTCACGGGATCATGCATTGCGGTACGAGTAAAGAGACTTGCCGGTAACGAGATTGAACAAGGTATTGGGATACCGACGATCGAATCTCGGGCAAGTAACATACCGATTGACAAAGGGAATTGCATACGGATTGATTGAATCCTCGACACCGTGGTTCACCCGATGATATCATCGTGGAACATGTGGGATCCAACATGGGTATCCAGATCCCGCTGTTGGTTATTGACCGGAGAGGCGTCTCGGTCATGTCTGCATGTCTCCCGAACCCGTAGGGTCTACACACTTAAGGTCCGGTGACGCTAGGGTTGTAGAGATATATGTATGCGGAAACCCGAAAGTTGTTCGGAGTCCCGGATGAGATCCCGGACGTCACGAGAGGTTCCGGAATGGTCCGGAGGTGAAGAATTATATATAGGAAGTCCAGTTTTGGCCACCGGGAAAGTTTTGGGGGTTATCGGTATTGTACCGGGACCACCGGAAGGGTCCCGGGGGTCCACCGGGTGGGGCCACCTGTCCTGGAAAGATGGCGAGGTGCATAGTTCCACCATGGACGGCAAGGGCGAAGGTTAAGGAGAAGTGAAGCAGTAGCGAGTGCGTCCGGCCAGAAACGAGGCGGCACATTAGCATGGAACAGGAGCGTGCGAACGCAGTAGTTCAGAGTGCGAAGGACGCGTTCGGCTCGACCATTCTGTTGTGAAGTATACGGGCATGTGAGATGAAAAACGGTGCCGTGGTGCGACAAAAAAGTGTGGAAAGCAAGGTTGTCGAACTCTTTTCCATTGTCAGTCTGAAGAGCAAGGATGGGACGCCCAAACTGCATGCTGGCATAGGAGTAAAAAGCCATCAAAGTGGAGAGTGTTGGAGAACGTAGTAATTTCAAAAAAAAATCTATGCAGACGCAAGATCATGGTGATGCATAGCAACGAGAGGGGAGAGAGTTGTCCACGTACCCTCGTAGACCGAAAGCTGAAGTGTTATGACAACGCGGTTGATGTAGTCGTACTTCTTCACGATCGACCGATCCTAGTATCGAACGTACGACACCTCCGCGATCTGCACACGTTCAGCTCGGTGACGTCCCACGAACTCACGATCCACTAGAGCTTCGAGGGAGAGCTTCGTCAGCACGGCGGCGTGATGACGGTGATGATGAAGCTACCGGCACAGGGCTTCGCCTAAGCACTACGACGATATGATCGAGGTGGATTATGGTGGAGGGGGGCACCGCACATGGCTAAGAGATCAATGATCAACTTGTGTGTCTATGGGGTGCCCCTCTCCCCCGTATATAAAGGAGTGGAGGAGGGGGAGGACCGGCCCTCTACTATGGCGCGCCCTGGGGAGTCCTACTCCCACCGGGAGTAGGATTCCCCCCTTCCAAGTAGTAGGAGTAGGAGAGAAGGAAGGGGAAGAGAGAAGAGAAGGAAGGAGGGGGCGCCGCCCCTCCCCTTAGTCCAATTCGGACTAGGCCTTGGGGGGGCGGCCTGCCCTAGGGAGTCCCTCTTTCTCTCCCCTAAAGCCCAATAAGGCCCATATACTCCCGGCGAATTCCCGTAACTCTCCGGTACTCCGATAAATACCCGAACCACTCAGAACCTTTCCGATGTCCGAATATAGCCTTCCAATATATCAATCTTTATGTCTCGAACATTTCGAGACTCCTCTTCATGTCCCTGATCTCATCCGGGACTCCGAACAACCTTCGGTACATCAAAACACATAAACTCATAATACCGATCGTCACCGAACGTTAAGCGTGCGGACCCTACGGGTTCGAGAACTATGTAGACATGACCGAGACTCATCTCCGGTCAATAACAAACAACGGAACCTGGATGGTCATATTGGCTCCTACATATTCTACGAAGATCTTTATCGGTCAAACCGCATAACAACATACGTTGTTCCCTTTGTCATCGGTATGTTACTTGCCCGAGATTCGATCGTCGGTATCCTCATACCTAGTTCAATCTCATTACCAGCAAGTCTCTTTACTCGTTCCGTAATGCATCATCCCGCAACTAACTCATTAGTCACAATGCTTGCAAGGCTTATAGTGATGTGCATTACCGAGAGGGCCTAGAGATACCTCTCCGATACACGGAGTGACAAATCCTAATCTCGATCTATGCCAACTCAACAAACACCATCGGAGACACCTGTAGAGCATCTTTATAATCACCCAGTTATGTTGTGACGTTTGATAGCACACAAGGTGTTCCTCCGGTATTCGGGAGTTGCATAATCTCATAGTCTGAGGAACATGTATAAGTCATGAAGAAAGCAGTAGCAATGAAACTGTAACGATCATAATGCTAAGCTAACGAATGGGTCTTATCCATCACATCATTCTCCTCATGATGTGATCTTGTTCATCAAATGACAACACATGTCTATGGTTAGGAAACATAACCATCTTTGATAAACGAGCTAGTCAAGTAGAGGCATACTAGGGACACTTTGTTTTGTCTATGTATTCACACATGTACTAAGTTTCCGGTTAATACAATTCTAGCATGAATAATAAACATTTATCATGAAATAAGGAAATAAATAATAACTTTGTTATTGCCTCTAGGGCATATTTCCTTCAGTCTCCCACTTGCACTAGAGTCAATAATCTAGTTCACATCGCCATGTGATTTAACACCAATAGTTCACATCACCATGTGAATAACACCCATAGTTCACATCGTCATGTGACCAACACCCAAAGGGTTTACTAGAGTCAATAATCTAGTTCACATCGCTACGTGATTAACACCCAAAGAGTACTAAGGTGTGATCATGTTTTGCTTGTGAGAGAAGTTTAGTCAACGGGTCTGCCACATTCAGAGCCGTATGTATTTTGCAAATATTCTATGTCTACAATACTCTGCACGGAGCTACTCTAGCTAATTGCTCCCACTTTTAATAAGTATCCAGATTGAGACTTAGAGTCATCCGAATTGATGTAAAAACTTGCATCGACGTAACTCTTTACGACGAACTCTTTATCACCTCCATAACCGAGAAATATTTTCTTAGTCCTCTAAGGATAATTTTGACCGATGTCCAGTGATCTACTCCTAGATCAAAATTGTACTCCCTTGCCAAACTCAGGGCGGGGTATACAATAGGTCTGGTACACAGCATGGCATACTTTATAGAACCTATGGCTGAGGCATAGGGAATGACTTCCATTCTCTCTCTATCTTCTGTTGTGGACGGGCTTTAAGTCTTACTCAACTTCACACCTTGCAACACAGGCAAGAACTCTTTCTTTGTCTGTTCCATTTTGAACTACTTCAAAAACTTGTCAAGGTATGTACTCATTGAAAAAACTTATCAAGCGTCTTGATCTATCTCTATAGATCTTGATGCTCAATATGTAAGCAGCTTCACCGAGGTCTTTGTTTGAAAAAATCCTTTCAAACACTCCTTTATGCTTTCTAGAAAATTCTACATCATTTCCGATCGACAATATGTCATACACATATACTTATCAGAAAGGCTGTAGTGCTCCCACTCACTTTCTTGTAAATACAGGATTCACCGTAAGTCTGTATAAAACTATATGCTTTGATCAACTTATCAAAGCGTATATTCCAACTCCAAGATGCTTGCACCAGTCCATAGATGGATCGCTGGAGCTTGCATATTTTGTTAGCACCTTTAGGATTGAAAAAACCTTCTGGTTGCATCATATACAACTCTTCTTTAATAAATCTATTAAGGAATGCAGTTTTGTTTATCCATTTGCCAGATTTCATAAAATGTGGCAATTGCTAACATGATTCGGACAGACTTTAAGCATCGCTACGAGTGAGAAAAACTCATCGTAGTCAACACCTTGAACTTGTCGAAAACCTTTCGTGACAAGTCGAGCTTTGTAGATAGTAACACTACCATCAGCGTCCGTCTTCCTCTTGAAGATCCATTTATTCTCAATGTCTTGCCGATCATCGGGCAATTCCACCAAAGTCCATACTTTGTTTTCATACATGGATCCTATCTCAGGTTTCATGGCCTCAAGCCATTTCACGGAATCTGGACTCATCATCGCTTCCTCATAGTTTGTAGGTTCGTCATGGTCTAGTAATATGACTTCTAGAATAGGATTACCGTACCACTCTGGTGCAGAACATACTCTGGTTGACCTACGAGGTTCGGTATTAACTTGATCTGAAGTTTCATGATCATCATCATTAACTTCCTCACTAATTGGTGTAGGCATCACTGGAACAGATTTCTGTGATGAACCACTTTCCAATTCGGGAGAAGGTACAATTACCTCATCATGTTCTACTTTCCTCCCACTCACTTCTTTCGAGAGAAACTTCTTCTCTAGAAAGAATCCATTCTTAGCAACAAAGATCTTGCCTTCGGATCTGTGATAGAAGGTGTACCCAACATTTTCTTTTGGGTACCCTATGAAGACACACTTCTTCGATTTGGATTCGAGCTTATCAGGTTGAAACTTTTTCACATAAGCATCACAACCTCAAACTTTAAGAAATGACAGCTTAGGTTTCTATCCAAACCATAGTTCATACGGTGTCGTCTCAACGGATTAGATGGTGCCCTATTTAACGTGAATGTAGCTATCTATAATGCATAACCCCAAAACGATAGTGGTAAATCGGTAAGAGACATCATAGATTGCACTATATCCAATAAAGTACGGTTATGACGTTCGGACACACCATTATGCTATGGTGTTCCAGGTGGCATGAGTTTGTGAAACTGTTTCACATTGTTTTAATTGAAGACCAAACTCGTAACTCAAATATTCGTCTCCGCGATCAGATCGTAGAAACTTTATTTTCTTGTTACGATGATTTTCCACTTCACTCTGAAATTCTTTGAACTTTTTAAATGTTTCAGACTTATGTTTCATCAAGTAGATATACCCATATCTGCTCAAATCATCTGTGAAGGTCAGAAAACAACGATACCCGCCGCGAGCCTCAACACTCATCGGACCGCATACATCAGTATGTATTATTTCCAATAAGTCAGTTGCTCGCTCCATTGTTCCGGAGAACGGAGTCTTAGTCATCTTGCCCATGAGGCATGGTTCGCAAGCATCAAGTGATTCATAATCAAGTGATTCCAAAAGCCCATCAGCATGGAGTTTCTTCATGCGCTTTACACCAATATGACCTAAACGACAGTGCCACAAATAAGTTGCACTATCATTATTAACTTTGCATCTTTTGGCTTCAATATTATGAATGTGTATCACTACGATCGAGATTTAATAAACCATTTATATTAAGTGTATGACCATAGAAGGTTTTATTCATGTAAATAGAACAACAATTATTCTTTGACTTAAATGAATAACCGTATTGCAATAAACATGATCCAATCATATTCATGCTCAACGCAAACATCAAATAACATTTATTTTAGGTTTGACACTAATCCCGAAGGTAAAGGGAGTGTGTGATGGTGATCTTATCAACCTTGGAACCACTTCCAACACACATCGTCACTTCACCCTTAACTAGTCTCTGTTCATTCTGCAATTCCCGTTTCGACTTACTACTCTTAGCAACTGAACCAATATCAAATGCCGAGGGGTTGCTATAAACACTAGTAAAGTACATATAAATAACATGTATATCCAATATACCTTTATTCACTTTGCCATCCTTCTTATCTGCCAAGTATCTAGGGCAGTTTTACTTCCAGTGACCATTTCCTTTGCAGTAGAAACACTCAGTTTCAGGCTTGGGTCTAGCTTTGGGCTTCTTCACGGGAGCAGCAACTTTCTTGCCGTTCTTTTTGAAGTTCCCCTTCTTCCCTTTGCCCTTTTCTTGAAACTAGTGGTCTTGTCAACCATCAACACTTGATGCTTTTCTTGATTTCTACCTTCGTCAATTTCAGGATCACGAAGAGCTTGGGAATCGTTTCTGTTATCCCTTGCATATTATAGTTCATCACGAAGTTCTAGTAACTTGGTGATAGTGACTAGAGAACTCTGTCAATCACTATCTTATCTGGAAGATTAACTCCCACTTGATTCAAGTGATTGTAGTACTCAGACATTTGAGCATATGCTCACTAGCTGAGCTATTCTCCTCCATCTTACAGGCAAAGTACTTGTCAAAGGTCTCATACCTTTCGACATGGGCATGAGTCTGAAATACTAATTTCAACTCTTGGAACATCTCATACTCCATGGCGTTTCAAAAACGTCTTTGAAGCCCCGATTCTAAGCCGTAAAGCATGGTGCACTAAACTATCAAGTAGTCATCATATCGAGCTTGCCAAACGTTCATAACGTCTGCATTTGCTCCTGCAATCGGTCTGTCACCTAGCGGTGCATCAAGGACATAATTCTTCTGTGTAGCAATGAGGATAATCCTGAGATCATGGATCCAATCCGCATCATTGCTACTAACATCTTTCAACTTAATTTTTTCTAGGAACATATCAAAAATAAAACAGGGGAGCTAAACGCGAGCTATTGATCTACAACATAGATATGCAAATACTATTAGGACTAAGTTCATGATAAATTTAAAGTTCAATTAATCATATTACTTAAGAACTCCCACTTAGATAGGCATCCCTCTAATCATCTAAGTGATCACGTGATCCATATCAACTAAACCATGTTCGATCATCACATGAGATGGAGTAGTTTTCAATGGCGAACATCACTATGTTGATCATATCTACTATATGATTCACGCTCGACCTTTCGGTCTCAGTGTTCCGAGGCCATATCTGCATATGCAAGGCTCGTCAAGTTTAACCCGAGTATTCTGCGTGTGCAAAACTGGCTTGCACCCGTTGTATGTGAACGTAGAGCTTATCACACCCGATCATCACGTGGTGTCTTGGCACGACGGACTTTCGCAACGGTGCATACTCAGGGAGAACGCTTGTACCTTGAAATTTAGTGAGAGATCATCTTATAATGCTACCGTCGAACTAAGCAAAATAAGATGCATAAAGGATAAACATCACATGCAATCAATATAAGTGATATGATATGGCCATCATCATCTTGTGCCTTTGATCTCCATCTCCAAAGCACCGTCATGATCACCATCGTCACCGGCGAGACACCTTGATCTCCATCAAAGCATCGTTGTCGTCTCGCCAACTATTGCTTCTACGACTATCGCTACCGCTTAGTGATAAAGTAAAGCAATTACATGGTGATTGCATTTCATACAATAAAGCGACAACCATATGACTCCTGCCAGTTGCCGATAACTCTGTTACAAAACATGATCATCTCATACAATAAATTAGCATCATGTCTTGACCAAATCACATCATAACATGCCCTGCAAAAACAAGTTAGACGTCCTCTACTTTGTTGTTGCAAGTTTTACGTGGCTGCTACGGGCTGAGCAAGAACGGTCCTTACCTACGCATCAAAACCACAACGATATTTCGTCAAGTATGTGCTGTTTTAACTTTCAACAAGGACCGAGCGTAGCCACACTCGATTCAACTAAAGTTGGAGAAACTGACACCCGCCAGCCACCTGTGTGCGAAGCACGTCGGTAGAACCAGTCCCCGTAAGCGTACGCGTAATGTCGGTCCGGGCCGCTTCATCCAACAATACCGTCGAATCAAAGTATGACATGCTGGTAAGCAGTATGACTAGTATCGCCCACAACTCACTTGTGTTCTACTCGTGCATATAACATCTACGCATAAACTTGGCTCGGATGCCACTGTTGGAGAACGCAGTAATTTCAATAGTTTTCCTACGCACACGCAAGATCATGGTGATGCATAGCAACGAGAGGGGAGTGTTGTCCACATACCCTCGTAGACCGAAAGCGGAAGCATTATGACAACGCGGTTGATGTAGTCGTACATCTTCAGGATCGGCCGATCCTAGTACCGAACGTACGGCACCTCCGCGATCTGCACACGTTCAGCTCGGTGACGTCCCACGAACTCACGATTCAGTAGAGCTTCGAGGGAGAACTTCGTCAGCATGACGGCGTGATGACGGTGATGATGAAGCTACCAGCATAGGGCTTCGCCTAAGCACTACGACGATATGACCGAGGTGGATTATGGTGGAGGGGGGCACCGCACACGGCTAAGAGATCAATGATCAACTTGTGTGTCTATTGGGTGCCCCCCTCCCTCGTATATAAAGGAGTGGAGGGGGGGAGGACCGGCCCTCTACTATGGCGCGCCCTGGGGAGTCCTACTCCCACTGGGAGTAGGATTCCCCCCCCCCCTTCCAAGTAGTAGGAGTAGGAGAGAAGGAAGGGGAAGAGAGAAGAGAAGGAAGGAGGGGGCGCCGCCCCTCCCCTTAGTCCAATTCGGACTAGGCCTTGGGGGGCACGCGGCCTGCCCTAGGCAGCCCCTCTCTCTCTCCCCTAAAGCCCAATAAGGCCCATATACTCCCCGGCGAATTCCCGTAACTCTCCGGTACTCCGATAAATACCCGAAGCACTCAGAACCTTTCCGATGTCCGAATATAGCCTTTCAATATATCGATCTTTACGTCTCAAACATTTCGAGACTCCTCGTCATGTTCCTGATCTCATCCGGGACTCCGAACAACCTTCGGTACATCAAAACACATAAACTCATAATACCGATCGTCACCGAACGTTAAGTGTGCGGACCCTACGGGCTCGAGAACTATGTAGACATGACCGAGACTCATCCCCGGTCAATAACGAACAGCGGAACCTGGATGCTCATACTAGCTCCTACATATTCTACGAAGATATTTATCGGTCAAACCGCATAACAACATACATTGTTCCCTTTGTCATCGGTATCTTACTTGCCCGAGATTCGATCGTCGGTATCCTCATACCTAGTTCAATCTCGTTACCGGCAAGTCTCTTTACTCGTTCCGTAATGCATCATCCCGCAACTAACTCATTAGTCATAATGCTTGCAAGGCTTATAGTGATGTGCATTAGCGAGAGGGCCCAGAGATACCTCTCCGATACACAGAGTGACAAATCCTAATCTCGATCTATGTCAACTCAACAAACATCATCGGAGACACCTGTAGAGCATCTTTATAATCACCCAGTTACGTTGTGACGTTTGATATCACACAAGGTGTTCCTCCGGTATTCGGGAGTTGCATAATCTCATAGTCTGAGGAACATGTATAAGTCATGAAGAAAGCAGTATTAATGAAACTGTAACGATCATAGTGCTAAGCTAACGAATGGGTCTTGTCCATCACATCATTCTCCTAATGATGTGATCCCGTTCATCAAATGACAACACATGTCTATGGTTAGGAAACATAACCATCTTTGATAAACGAGCTAGTCAAGTAGAGGCATACTAGGGACACTTTGTTTTGTCTATGTATTCACACATGTACTAAGTTTCCGGTTAATACAATTCTAGCATGAATAATAAACATTTATCATGAAATAAGGAAATAAATAATAACTTTATTATTGCCTCTAGGGCATATTTCCTTCAGAGAGTGCATCCGACTTTCGTCGTAAAGGAAACGTCCACATATAGTGAGAATAATCATCAAGGATAACCAGATAATATAAATAGTCCGAATTACTAGGAACCAGAGAGGTCCACACAACGCTATGAATCAACTGAAAAGGAAAATAAGCTATGGTGGTGGAGTTATTAAACGGGAGACGAACATGTTTGCCGACACGACAGACATGACAGGTGTGATCCTCTATCTTATTACAACTGAAACTGAAACTCCTAAGAATATGACGAAGTGTGACGGGGTTGGGATGACCCAAACGAGCGTGCCAGATATCGATGACGGTGGAGAGAGCAACCGGTGCGGTGGTGGAGGTGGACGGCGGATGCACCGGATAGAGCTCGTCGAGGCTGTCACATCGGTGAAGTACCATCCTGGTTCGAGCGTCCTTGACACAAAAACCAAGCTCGTAAAATTCAACAGTAACAGGATTTTCACGAGTTAACAACGACGGGAAAAAGGTTCTTAATAAGATGAGGTGACACAAGTATGTTAGACAAAGTAATAGGCATGGAATTAGAAGGAAAAGAAGTGTGACCGACATGTGTGATAGGGAGTGTGGAACCGTCGTCGACAATGATGCGGCGGTCGGTGGTGACGGGAGTGAAGGAGGCAAGATTAACAGGATGAGCAAACATGTGAGGCGTAGCCCTGGTGTCTATGTACCAATCACCGCCTCCAGTGTAGTTGTTCGACGTAGGCGCGGTGTGCAACGCGGAAAGGAGCACCGGATCCCAAGGCGCTGGCGGCAGGGCCGGCGAGGGCGGCGGCGGGGCCGCAGGGAGACCGTAGGCGCCGCTCAGTTGCGGCAGTGGGTATCCTCCGTACGGCTGCAGAGCCGCGTAGTACGCCTGATGCGCCGGCGGGCGCGGCACGGGAAGGGTCGATGCATGAGCCCGTGGAACCGGCATGGTGTAGGCATGAACACACCGGTCCACGGGTTGTAGCTGGAGGCCCGTGGAGGGGGCACCTGGAACTGCTGCTGCTGCTGCTGACGGGGCTGGCCGGCGCCCTGCGGCTGCTGCTATTGACCGCCGCGGCGGCCCCCATCGCGCCGGCCTCCGCAGTGCTGTTCGGCGGGAGGGGCAGGCGGCCCATAGGGCAGCGGGAGCAGCCCCGGCTACTGGGTGGCCGGGTGCCGAGTGGCGCTGCGGCGGGGGCGCGGCCAGGGCGGTTGGAGGCGCCGAGGAGCCGCCACGGGTGGTGCCGGCGGCGAGGGCGGTGTGGATGTCCCGCGCCTTCACCTGCTTCATCCGCCGCTCCTCCAAGCGGAGGTACGCAACGAACTTGGCGAAGGACGGGTTGGGGATGAGGCCGAGGTTCGCCGCGGCGTTGCCGAAGTCCTCGTTGAGCCCGGCGGTGAGCGTGCTGAGGAGGAGGTCATCATCGATCTTCGCGCAAATATCGCGGAGCTCGTCAGCGAGAGTCTTCAGACGGCGACAATAGTCGTCGACGGAGGTGTTGTCCTGACGCGACGCTGGAGCTGGTTGTCGGTGAAGAGCCCGTTCAGCTTGGTCCACACGGCGCACGCATCGTCACCGTCCTGCACGACCGTCTGTACTCCCTCCGTTCCTAAATATTTATCTTTTTAGAGGTTTCAAATGGTGACTACATACGGAACAAAATGAGTGAATCTACACTTTAAAATATGTCTATATACATCCGTACGTGGTGACCATTTGAAATCTCTAGAAAGACTTATATTTAGGAACGGAGGGAGTATGAGGTTATGATTGCACGATGTATTGCGATTCGTGCATAGACACGTATATATGATGTACAAAGATGGGCCACTGACCTGAACTATAAAAAAAACTAGGAGGCAGGTCCAATACATAATATGCACATAACATATATATATATAATCAACAGGATGTGTCGACAGTCACCGGCCTAAGCGGCAGGAACAGAAGGATGTAGCAGCAGATCAGAGCAGCCAGCCACGTGTAGACGGCCCACGAGATGAACAGAGCCAGCTGCCAGGGGATGTGCCGGATGATGAGAGGGTACGGCGGAGGGCTGTGGAACGAGTAGATGCCCATACCAGCAAAGGTGACGCCGATGAAGAGCAGAAGGGTAATTGAGCCAGTCCACCGCTGAAACCGGTCCGTAGACGGGTATGCCTCCTCGACTGTCAGCTCCATCCCCGCCATGGCGGCAGAGAACCAGCTTTCTTCGAGATCTCGATCGCTTGTTTGCGGGTTCGAGCAGGGATCGCTTCTTAGTTTGCCTTCTTTGCTGATCAATCGCTTGTGAAGTTGTGATGCGACGGGGAAATCGATCTGGGATTGCATTGTGCGGTATGTATATATAGATGCAGGCACGCGGAGTTGGGATTGGGACGCGTCGGTTCTTGCTAATCCGGCGCCGGCGGCCGGCGCGTATTCGGCCCTGTGCCAGCCGCGTCCGGCGCGTATTCGGCCCTGTGCCAGCCGCGTCCGGCGGGGAGGAGAAAGCGCGGAGTGCCATCTCGATCGGTTCTGCATTTGGAATCAATCTGCTTCGGCCCAGCTTCCTCTCTGCGTTTCGAATTGAATCTGTTACCCTGCCTCCTTACGGACCGGGCGCAGTTTCTGATCATTTTCCGTCAGCGCGTGGAACAACTGTGGGACGTGCGTTAGTGGGCTTGAACCGGCGGTAAATTTGACAAATTTGACCTATAGACGAAATCAAATCACAGAATGAACTATTCATGAAACTATTTCACGCGGCTGACTTTTTTGTGTGACGCCCGACACGAAGGCGCCACACTATACTGTGCAACGCCTCACAGATAGGCGCTACACGGCCAACGTCGCACCCGTGTGATCAGAAAATTACTAAGTCAGTGTGCAGCGCCTGAGAGCTAGGCGCCACACTCCCAGTCGTTGCACTAGTGCAGCGCCTGAGAGCTAGGCGCCACGGGTCAGCCGCGTGAAATAGTTTCACGGACAATTCATTCTGTGATTTGATTTCGTCTATAGGTTAAATTTGTCAAATTTGCCTGAACCGGCTGGTTGGCTGGTTTTCTTAGTCAATCCAACGGGCAAACGTCGTTCACGCCATTTCAAAATTCGAGCCTTCCGCGCTTCCCCGGCCGTCGAACGTGGAAGGAGTGGCCGGCCTACGCTAGGGGCAGTTCGTTGCATTCTGCGCACAACCACCCACCTCTATTTTAGCCTCCGTCTCGCGCTGCCGCAGTTCCTCACTTCCACTCTCGCCACGGCGCGGCGTATACGGCCATGAGCACCTGTAGCACGGCCACCAGCCCCCACCACCCCCACGACCTCGCGCTCCGTCGGCCTGCCTGCGACCACGACGTCGTCGTTGGCTTCCGTGTCGACTGTCTGGAGCGGCGGCTGTGGGACCTGGAGATGTACTGGGATGAATACAAGACCAGCCGTTCCACTTCCGCGGCCATGCCGCCGCGGCTGCGCCATCGCCGCAGCCGCTCGGACACCACCATCGCCGGCTCGCCTTCTTCGGCCATCGTCACCGGTGCCGGCCCGATAACGCCGGACCTCTGCCCTATACTCTTAGGGCGCTCGCCGACGACGCCGAGGAAGCTGATCTCCTCGCTCCAGCAGATCAGCAGCGGCGGCGCCAGTGCTAGCACCGAAGTCACGGTCGACGGCGGTGGCAAGATCCGAACCTACGAGGAAGACGCGTCCAGCGTATGCTCCGGGCACGCCGCGCCCTTCGTCGCTGTAGCAGCCATGGCGGCCGCCTCCTCGCGCTCCTGCTCCTGCGAGTGTACCATCCCGCGCTGTCCCAGTGGCTGCAGCTGCGGCTACTCGTCGAGCACATTGTCCTCTGGATCTACCGCGTCCACGTCCCTGTTCTCGCTAGGTGAGAATGCAGCGGCCGGCGAGATGAGGAAGACGGAGGGAGGCAGATGGACTACATGCAAGGTTGGACGGTTTGCCGCCATTGCCGTTGCAGGTGTGGTGCTTCTTGGAACCATGGTCGCGGCCGTCTTAGAGTTGGGCATGGACGACGGCCATGTGGAGTTTCTAGTACCCACATGATGTAAAATGGGTCATACGTAGTAGTGTGAGAACGATATTGTAGTCAAATCCGTTGTTCTTCAGGTCAATTTACATTGTCTAGGAAACTTGTCAAGATTCTGCAGGACAGAATTATGGTGCATGTTTTCAGTTCAGTCGTAAGTCCATGACATGGCCTAAGAGCATCTCAATCCAGCAGTCTACCTATGCCATCGATAAAAAGAATGGTAGATGAGAAGGATCCAATGTATAGACACGAACAAAGGCGCTCCACGGAGATCCAGCAAAGGTCAATACCGATTGAGTCCCACAAAATCCATCGAAAACACACCTCGACTCACTAGTCTCTACTCCTAATGGACGACTTGGTGAATAGTCCGCGCGGTTTATTTTCGCTGGTTTATTTTCGTCATCCTCCCACCTCCGTTTTATTTTCGTCATTCCTCCCACCTCCGTTAACTCGCTATCCTTCTGCGAAAAAACCGGTGCCAAAAAAACCCAACGATCGCTCCCTCTCTCTCTCCCTCCCGCCGCGACCCCTCCTCTCGATCCACCCCCTCCCGCTGCGACCTCTCTCTTTCCCTCTTTCTCCCACTCCGCCGTCGCCGCCCCGCCTCCCGCTCTGCCGCCGAGAGGCTATCGAGGAGCCGGCATCGATATCCGAGAGGAGTCACCCATCGCCGCCGCCGAGATCCCGTGCCTCTCTACAGATCCCTCTCGCTCTCCTCTTCGCCCATCCACCTGGATCGAAAGTCGAAACCTGCCGCCCCTATGTCTCTGCTGGTGCTCGACGGAAGACGAGGGTGGCTCCTCCCAGCGATTCCCCGTGGTCCTCGGCGGAGGCGACGGCTAGGTCAGTCCTCTTTCTCTGGCTCACCCAATTTGCCTGGGCCGGCGAGCTAGGGTTAGGGTTACCAGCGAGACGCCGCCGCCCCGTCATGTTGCAGGTGCTGCTATTACCCGCCGTCGGCCCCGTGTGCTTGTGGCCGGCCCGTACTGATGATGTTGTTCTGTGGCTGGCCGCCCTGTGTGTTCGTGCTGCTGCTGCTTACTGTCCCCTGTGTCGTGCTCATGCAGCTGCAGCGAAAAGACAATGGGGTGATGGGCGCCGGGGGCGGGCACTGGCGGTCGGCGGAAGGCGCTGTGGAGGCCGGCGGCGGGAGCGGACTAAGCCGAGGTACTGCATGTAAGAGGAGCTGATAATTTGCGTTTTCCCCGGCAGCGCGATTCATGATAGGGTAGGACCTGGTTGTGGCCATCTCCTGCGACTTCTTGGGCTCTGTGAGCCCCAACCTCCGTTTCGCCATCGACGGCAGGTACGGCCACGACCCCTCCGCCGTTGACGTCACATGGCACCTCAAAACGCAAATTATCAGCTCCACGGAAGCTGCCGGCTGCCGGATCAGGTACGTGAACAACTGCGTCCATCCATCTTGCGAGTTAATTAGCATAAATAAATGCCCAATTTATTCCAGTTACTTCTCAAATTCTGCAGTGCAGCCTAATGTGTGAAGCGAGAAGTTTGGATCTGGTGGTAGAAGTCCTTTGAACATGGACAAATCAATACCAAAATTGATGTGGTTCTTACAATCTTTGTGTACAGTGTTTTTTTGAGGAGTAAGTAGGTGGAGCACACGAGTGACGTGATACTCCAAACTCTGACTGGAGACGTGATACTCCAAACTCTGACTGGACTAACTCTTAGCATCTCATAATGTAATGTCTACACGAGATGGAGCACGCCGCCTCGTCGATGCATGAGCCGGTGAGGTTTAAATCAAGCTGTGCGTGTCTTGGTGAGAATTTTTGGACTGCATTTTGTGGTTGCGAAGGAAATTGTGGGCGGTGTAGGATCTATACTGTACGTGGATTGCAATAGCTGGATTGATGGTAAGGTTTGATCAATGAACATCAGCATAATTTATAGTTTGATTTAGGACTATGCATCTTCTTGCACTGATTTTCATCTCTTTGGAGTTCCCTAAAGAATCACTTTGAGTAATGCTTATTTCCCCCCCAACTCTAAATTGTACCAATGAAAAGTAATTACTTTGAGCAGAGAAGAGGAGGGCAGCAAGGAGGAACATGGGGGCGTGTGGCTGGGCGTTTCTCTTGCACTAGGGACGGGAAGCGATTTTGCAATAGGTAGTAAGTAAGCTATTTCTTGTGAATCTTGTAAGTTTCTGCATTTTCATGTTCTAATGTTAGTATTTGTTCTTTTACAGATTTTATAGGGGGTAGAAGGAGAGTTTGTGCGAGGGTGCAGGTGCGCCGGTGGTACTGGTTGAATCCATGGAAGTTCTGAGCTCATAATTGCTATGAAATCTACACAAAAGTTTGTGATTTTGTTAACCTGACTAGAGCTCGATGTTCATGTCAGTCCTTTATTTAGATGTTAACCTGCCATCCTTTCTAGATGATGACTTGCTGTTCTTCTACTAAGGCGGTGCATCTAAGGTTTCTTTACTTGCTAACTGACTATTCAGTTCAACAACGGCCCATGCGGTAGAATCGAGGCTGCAACTCTGGCACTTCAAAGAGGAAAGGAAAACATGACTACTTCATGGCGAGGTAAGGAGTGGCTTAATTGAACCTGCTACATTGTGATTGTTACATTGAGATTGTTCAACGACTCGTTTGTTAATTTTGATTTTAATTATACTGTTGAACAACTTAGAGATGTCATAATATAATTATAGAAAATATATTATGGTATATTTCCTACAGAGATCAAGCAGAGCTGATATACCGCATTTAGATAACTCTGTGCAACAGTGTGGAACTATCTGAAGTACATTTTTTCTCTTATAAAACCAATGACGAGCGAGTCCATTAGGTTTTGTTCTGTGATACAAAAGGTTGTAGACAACTTCACAAGAAAAATCATTGCAGCTTAGTCTTGACGACTACAATTTCAATTCGTTATTCCAGTCTAGCATACATGTTTTATAGACTTTCTGAAATATCTATTCTTGAACGCACGGACACTTAGCTACACTTAGCTATACTGCCACATACACCTATGAGTGTCCATGGCTTAAAAGTCTTCTCTCCATTTTTTAGATGAACTTTTTTGGACGGAGTCCAACCTCCCTGCCATGTTTACATTCACGACAGTTTCTATTGATACACGCAAATCCTTTATACGCCGATGAACAATAAACAATTATGTCTTCTTTACATTCCTCCTCATATACTTTTGTGGTTATGGTACTCTGATTATAAGGTAGCAACTATGTGGTCTGCAATCCATAGAAGTATACTGAATTATGATATCCATCGATCTAATTTTGTATAGGAAGTTTCAAAAACTAAAGAATCTGCGGTACATGATTTGATTTACTCATTTAGATTTTAGTAAATTGTGAACGAAAGTTTTTTGCACAAAGCCAGTGCACCACCCTTTCTACACACATCATTCATGGATTGGCAGACTAAAGGTTCTATTCCACATCTTTGGTGTAGTTCATAAATGGGCTAGAGTAAAAATAGACCAGAATTGTTATATGTGCTTAGGGAAGTGGGATTAGATCAAGATGCTTTTTGACAAAATGAGAAATCAATGTCTCAAGGAGAGTAAGCCCAAGGAGGTAATTATTGTTTTCCTTTAGTAGCTTGCCGCATAATTCATTCAAGCATATTTAGAGTGGAGCGGGAATATTCAAACAAGGAAATGTACACCATATCTGTTAGTATACATGTGACACTTTCATGTCTTTCGACTAATGATGCCTCCTACCAGGTATCACTAATAGCACATTCATCACAACATTTGTATAGCTCATTCCGGTGTAAGTCTGTCCAATTTAGAAAGGATTTTAAAGCAGATTCATACAGGTTATAGAAGTTAGAGTCAAATAATATAATAAGTGATTTATATAGAAGTCAGGCACAGCCATCCCTACCATGGCGTCGGCGTGGCCTTCCCTGCCAGGCGCGGCGGCTCCTTGGTCCGATCGCGGTGCTGATGCAGATGGATCGACGAGGGTTAGCAGGCTCGCCGGCTAGTGTTTCCTCGGACGCATCGCTGTTCCAATCGTGATGGCATGACCATATGAGTATACAAGACTTTGAGGCAGCTCATTTGCGTGGATGTTTGTGGCTGGGCACACAATCCATTAATCCTTCATATTTTCGCACAGAAGGTGCCCTCTTTTTCCTCTTTGCATTTTTTCTTGTTAATTTTTTTAGATTGTTTGTGTTGGCAAATGGAAAAAGACTCAGAATCCTTGATTTCTACTTTCTATCAGAAGCTCGTACCTGATATGTAAGCTCACCAGCCAAGCTGTACATTTGGATTTCAGTAGATATAGTGGAGTATATTTACTCACATTGCCCACAACCTGTTTGAAGAAAATTCTCTTCGAACTTGCTGGTATGAGGTTGTTGTTTTTGATAGATCTATCTAAGCAATGAAAGTTTGATGTATATATATGTATGTCTTGGGCGCCTATTCTTGTCCTTATCAGGTTCGGAGATAAGTGCGTCCATTAGATTAAATTTTGGTATTGCATCGCTGAGCACTTCCTGTGAATTACATGAACCAGGTGTATGTTCTCTAGCCTCTATTGCGCAGTTTTCCTTTTTGCAGTCTGTCCAGATGAGAACTGGGAAATGGCAATTTGGTTGAACTGAATCAGCTCCAAGCTCCTAAATTTGTGCATATCTTAAAAACACTGCAGTGCTACCTCCCTGTAGTAATAAATAAGTATAGTATGAAACTCATATATGCTTATTATTACTATTACTTTTGCACGTTCAAATCAATTCCACTGATAAATCAAATATGATTTTTTAGAACGGATGGTCCACTGTAGAAGAAGCACAAGCATCAGGTGGCATTGTAGTCATTGGTGAAGATTGATATGCACTCAAATGCAAGACTTATGATGGTGTTTGGTGACCGATAAAGATGATTGGAAAGCCTCTTTCCAAGCATAAGGTGAATCTTGTATATTTCACTTTTCTGAAAACTATATCGCCATTTATTTAGCCAGTACGATGTTTATTTTCTGAAAACTGTATTGCCCTTGTAGCCCTTGTAGGTATTTTTCTTCTTGCGCTAGAACTGTCGGAGATGCTTAACCCAGTCAGTTGCGACTAAGCTGTAACATAACTATATTTAGATCACCCTTGTACTGAACTTGTAGTCTGTCATTCCCATGTTTATAACTGCTGACCTAACGTAGCAACATAGACTACAACAACCAGTAGTGAATAGTGGCTACTTCAAAATGTATGGTATTCCTACGCGGTGCTAGGAATGCCTTTCCCCTTAGATATGTAGTTGCATAAAACACTGGCATATAGAAAGATCACGAGCAAAAAAATACATGCAAGTGTATATAATGTCATTTTACTTTAAGCAGATATCTAGGAAAACAAGGGTGGAAATTGTGATTTCAGAAGACTCGAAGTTTTCAATGGGCATGCATCTTTTTTTTATATACTTCTCACACGGCTTATCAAGTATATTGAGACGTTGTAACCAGACTATATTTGCAAAGTAAGGATTAGCAGTTCATGCTCCTAACCAGATATCCACAAATCTTGTTTCAGTGCACCATTTACGTTGCATGATGATCTCTCAATCCTTGTGTATATTGAGTAATTCGGCAAAGATGTAGTTTACTGAACACTTGCGTATATTGAAGTCGGTTTTAGTTCCAATTTGGAATATACTATCATGCATATAAGCATGTTAAGAGAAGCCTGATTGATTCGATTGATTTGCTATAGAAATTTTTATTAGACATGAAGGTGTCTGCCCCCTTTTTTTACAAAAAAGAGGGTATACCTACTTTGAACAAAAATTGCTTGATATGTTTTCGAGTCGAGCGAGAAAACACTTGCTAATCTCTTATTCATATGCTATTTTTGCGTAGCTTAGTTGTCCATCTAGGGGTATTGGTGGTCATGCCGGAAGCCCGGAACATATGCTGAATGAGGCATCCATGGTCAAGCTTCAATAGACTTGCTAAAGTTAAAGAAGCTCATGATGAATTTTCGCAGACAATGTTTCTGATGTTCAAGAGAGAACTTTGTAAATGAGGACAATGTCGCGAGCTGCAAATCTGTAAATGATGTTGAAGAGAGCTGTAAATGTCTCTGCAACAACGGACCTGCAGCCTGTAGGTAATTGGTCTTGTGTCTTCCAGCTGCAATAAAACAAATCTAAGCGATCAAGGTCCTACTGTTCAATTAAGCTGGCCGTTTGCTTGCTTTTGTGCCTACAACATGCTCGCTGAATTGTTTTGTCGTAGTATGAAAGCTTGTAAGCGCCAGATTGAGGTCCTACTAATAATAAATTAAAGTCGCTGCTTGCTTGCTTGCTTTTTTTTTCTCAGTATCGCAAGCTTTACTGTGAATTAAAAGGAATTGAGTTCCTCTGAGCACAGTTTATTTATTGGTGAACGGAAGGCCATGTAAAGAGTAAATGGCAATGGAGCCTAATAGAACATATACATGGCGTCGTGTGCTGCAGAGTTGCAGCGTGTTCCTGCATTTTGGAATATGGAATAGAACAGATACATGACATATGATATGCTAGATATAAATCTTCAGTTTGGAATTCTCAAGTGCAGTTTGGTGTACTGTCAATATTATTTCAGGTCTAGGTTTAATTTAGAGTTCTTATGGATGTGATATTTGGCACAGCCTGATGTAGGACATCCATGGTTTTTTTACATGTTAGTCGGTCACCTCTCTCTCTCTTACCTCTCCCCCACATGAGAGAGCAACCCCTCCATCATGGCGTAAACCTAGAAGACCGCCATTGTCAGCGGCACCTCCCTCTCCCTCAACCACCCAGCGGTTGCATCTGTCCTCCATCTCCTTCGGGCCATCCTTGGCTAGATCAGCGGGGATCGGAAACACGAGCACTCACTTACTCCACTTCTGCAACTTTGGGGCAGGAGAAGAATAGCATAATTATTATGTCTGCATGGAAGGTGCGTGTTAGATGTTTACGTAGACAGTGTATGTCATACATCCTGATCAAGATTGGGCATGGCTAGGGATGAAGAGCATGGTGCGGGAGGCACGTGTGGAGGTCGCAGAGGAGGATGGGGACACGCTCGCGAGGCCCTACAGAAACATGAGCTCATGGGCGCCGACCTCCCTCACCCATTGATGCTATCCATAGTGAAGGTAAAGTGCTGGCGGAGAAGGCAACAACTGCCTCTTCGGAGATTTACTCTGCGCCGTCGTCCATGGGGACGAGGCCGGGGGAACCGAAGGTGTTAGCGGAATTGGAGGAGGAAGAGACAACAGGGACAATGATTGCATCATCGCTTTGTAACTGAGAGCATGACGGCAGTGGGTACTACGTTGTGGGGGAGGAAGGAGGTTAATCGGTTGGGTGTGCTCCAACTGGAGCTATCGGTGGCGGCACTATGCTTCAGCCTTGTGGCGGCAGTGTTTGAGGCGATGGACGGTAGTGTGCTATTACTGGCATGGTTTAGATTCCTCCGATCACTATGTGCACAACTAGGTGACTCTCGAGAAGGGATGCGTTATATGCTCGGCTGTGGTGGAGATCACGCCTGCTATGTATGTGTCATCACCACAGTGGTTCGAGCGCATCGACTGATTCAATGCCAAACACCACTATGACAAGGCCAACCTCCTCTTCTTCATTGACACAAGCGCCATGGATGCCCTTCAAGACCCATGTATGTCTCGCACGGGTTAAATATATGTCCAGTCGGCCCGAAGCGTGCCAACATGCATCATTGTTAGATTGAAGGAAGAAGATCAAGCTATTTGAGAAAGTCCAACCATGGGGAAGAAGGCACACAGGAGGAGTGACCACTGAGTCAATGTTATCATCGATCGAGGACGATGACCATAATGATTTTGCTGACATCTTATTTGGAGTTGATGCTGCCAACTCCTCGCCCCATAGCCTAGGAGGTCAGGACAACCACTTTAGTGATACTGCCACATACAGTTGCGTGCAAGAATTGTTATGGGTATTTTTTCTATACATGTGAAATTTTAAGTGCTTATGCTTATATATGCAACTGGTAATGTTTTTAAATGCGCGTGGGTTGCCACGGGCAGTCTACTAGTTTTGTTATAGTTCTCGGTTCGAGTTCACTTCAAATCCCAATGCCATATGGCATGTCCACGTAGCCACGCAGGTAACATACGTTATGGTTACTCCGCTAGTCTAGCACGATGGCGCTGGACGGGGTGTACCCGCCCGCCCTCTCCCGGATACTCGCCGGGATCTCGGCGCGCAGCACCTGCACCCTGAACACGATGCCCTCGCCATCGCACCCCACCAGCTCGAACACGCAGCCATCGCCGAGCCTCAGCGCGTTGTCCAGCGCGAAGCTCCGCCACCCAGCCTCCAGCCGCTGGATGTGCCGCCCCCCTGTGAAGCGCATCTCCCATGACCGACCCTGCCAGGTCAGCGTCGCCGACGTCGGCTTCGACGGGAGGAACGGCGCCAGCGACCTTGGAACCACCTGAACATGCACACCAACAGGCCAGAACGACAGACCAACATTAGGAAATGCAAGGAAAATTTTGTACTACCTCAGCTGTAGATTCAGGTACTGGGAGAAACATTGGAGCCAATGAAGTCACAAAGTTCATCTATACTTTAGCTTGTCCATCTGCAATTCTGCATGCATTGTTTTGTGCCTTTATATGAAACGCCCCAAGTTTCCTCCATTTGCAGAACAAGTGTGTCACTCACATGACCTTTTGTAACTTCATTAAAAAAAGAAAAACAATCTTCATTGAAATTTACTGGTTAAGAACTTCGGATATCTACACTAAACATTTGACTGGTTCCGATTTATAATACTCCTATATGTTAATTGACAGCAATGATTTACTACCGAGAAGGATCACACTGAATCTGTTAAGGAGTAAAAGAGGGGTATTCCATTGCCTTTTGCCCATTTTCAGTAGTCAATTGATAGTGAAAGTACAAATCTGGAACAAGAAGTGAACAAGGAAACTTCAATGACATATCCCGAACCTGACTAAAGTGCAGTGACAGATATAGAACTGTTTTAAGTTCAGAATGAAGTCATTCCTTTCTGCACAGTAAACTAGCTACTGAATCAGATCTGTGTCGAAATCGAGCTGTGATGATAGCATCATTTTACCACTTGAAATGGCTGCTGAACATGCGACTTGCAAACGACGCATGCAAAGTATGGTTTCCCCAGAAGAGGGAGGATCCTGGGCTGCGTCTTCTCCACCTCGAGGCACGCCTTTGCCGACTCCGGGTCAAGCTTATCTGGAGGGCCTGCAGAAATGGCGGCCTGGCTAGTCTCCCCTGCAGAGCTGGCCACTCCATGATCCTTGCCGCCTGCATCTGCATGCACCGCTAGAGTAAGCCATTCATGCTGATTGTCTCAAAGAGCACTTGAAGGTGGACATGACGGGGATAAACCGAAAAAAGTTGTGCAGAACGGGTTGAGATTTCCTTGACCGAACAGATTACTTGAAATGCCGCGTGATTCCTCGGAGGAATTGCGTCTCCGATAGACTGGAGGCGTGACCGCGGTGCTGGAATCCGCTGGAATCGGCTCTGCCTGGAGATCAAACCAACATGCAGAAATCAGACGAAGTGTGGTAGATCAATCAAAAGTACCAGGGCGTCGAGGACCCGCCAGGGTTTCTCTGGTTTGGGGTTGAAGAAGGCGCGGTTAATCTTGCATGGAGAGATGAAGAAAGTGAGCAGGACCGAGATTTAGTTGTGGTGCATTCTTACCATTGCTAGAATTTGGGAGGAGGACGGGATGGAAAAGAAGAGCATAAGCCAAAGCCTGTCGATACAGCAATACAGGTGAAGTAAACATCAGTACAGTCGGGTAAAATAGGCCCCTGGCACACCGCTCCCGTGCACCCTGTTCGCTACAGTAACCAAAAGTCGGAAGAGGAATAACCGCCGCCGGCTTCGGGTCCCGGGACTCACGGCATCTTAACCCGAGCTCCTCCGGCTCATGTTGGGCGGCCGGCCGCGTCCCTCAGAGTGTTGGTCCGGTCGTCGGTGAGCTAAAGTAGGACACGAGCCGGCTCACGGGACTCAAGGCGCCGTCGTCTTTCATGTCCTACTCTTCCTTGTCCGAGCCTCGAACCCTGACGGTGCCGGTGGATGTGAGATCGATGATGGATTCGTCTGTGAGGAGCCGGCGACATCCACCACGACGCGGTTGCAGCGTCCGAACTGGTGCACCATACGGGGCGCCGGAGAATGCGACTCCGTCTCGCCAACGTCCACCGCCGCAAGGGCTGGCGCCATCTCCCACGCCCACACTGCCTTGCATGGCAGGTACGCCGAGCCATGTTCGCGTCGGACGACGCCCATCGTGCGTTCACCTCCGCGTCGGTGCGCCAACAGAGGGGTTGCGCGTCCACCACCGCGTTCGAACGCCAGACGGCCGCATCGCCTCCGATGAGGCAGCGCGACACACCTCGTGGTGGATCCATGCGTCATTCGGGCGGACGCAATGGATTCCCGACAAAAGAGTCCGAGCGTTGCCATCGGGCTGCCTCCTCTCGGGAATGGCGGAGCGCAAGCTGGACAATCCTCTCCTCCTTGGGGCCGCGTGGGATGAACTCGAGGTCGATGCATTTGGAGGTGCAGGACCCAGATCCGCTGCCCGCCATGCCGGAGAGGGTCGAAGATCGTGGGACAGGAGCTTGGGTGGCGGAGTGGAGTGGCTCGGGTTTGGTCCGGGGAGTGGATGGGGATGAATATATGTGGGGTCCTGATGGGCCAGCATGGGCCGAATTCAACGTGGTGGACGCGCCCAGTCATGCTCAGACCTCCCCATATCTGCCCCATATTTTGGGCTGGATATGAGGGGTGCCGGTCAGCCAAGGCGTTTGAGGCCGGTTTGAGGCGCCTGCCTGGGTTAGCTTTTTTGTCCCGTCATTGACTGAGTTATACGCTTGTGGGTATGAGGGGGGTTTAGGCCCCGTTGTAGATGCCATCATCCCCCCCCCCCCCATTCTTGGGTACCCACTGAATCCCCTATTTTAGGGCATCTCTGGTAGATCCTTTAAAACCTCGACGTCCCTTATCATTCTGACTGTTTTACAAGTTTCAGTAAAAAAATTGGCCCGATCATTTTCGATAAAAAAGCATGGCCCGTAAAAAATATACGGGCGGTCCGTAAAATCGCGGCTTTACCCCTGTATTTACCGGATCTCGGCCAATGTAGGGATCCTATCTGGCATTTCCCACGCCCGCCTCCGTCATAAACCCCCCGCTCCGGCGCCAAATTCACTCTCTCCGGTGACCGTATCTAGGGTGCACAGTCTCTTTTCGAGTAGATCGATGTCGAGCGGAGGTCGCGGGTATGGTGGCCATGGGGGCTGCGATGGCTCACCATGACGCCAAGGCAGGAAGCTCTAGCCACCCGCCGATCGAGGCATGGTGCTCGAAGCAGGTGAGGAGCGTGGTGCCCTCTTCCGCGGTAGCGGCCGGAGGGCGTGGAACAAGTTTGACGAGATCGGGGATGCCCTTTAGCCGACCACCAAGGGTCTTCGTGAGGCGGAGATCGAGCTCCACGAGGCGAAGAAGGCTTAGCTGCGCGGCTCGAGGTAGCCAAGGAGTGGTACCAGTTCGCGTACACTCTGTACAAAGTCCACGACTGATTACTACCTCTAAGTCAAGCCCTAGAGTAGTTTAGATTCCGCTTATCTACTATGTTTTTAAGTTTGCATGTTGATTGTGTGATGTACTGATTTGGTGAACTATGTTGGCACAAAGTTTAAGTTTAAATTATGTAGTATTGTATACCAGGTTTGTTCTATCGCGCGTTCTGTGGTACCGCAAAATTGTTTTTACAGGTTCCCTTAAATGAAATTTGTGGTTCCATGCTTTATAGGATTTGCTAGAGATGCTCTTATACCTTATCGATCCTTTCAAAAAATGCATGAATTGTTGCACTTATCTTTATTCTGCCTTTCCATGTCGTCTTTTAGATTCTGTGGATGTTGTTGGGTTTGATCATCGCAAGAAGACTAGGTGCAGAGATTGTGACTCCAAGTTTACTCGCAAATCAACGCATGGACAGAGTTTGAGTGCAGCACTCCCAGTACACCAGAGACGGAAGGGCAACTTCCAAGGTTCTTGTGCTTGAAGCCTCTGAGTTCGAGTCTGATGAGGAGTATGATTCTGAGGAGGATGCTCACTGTGTGGCTCATGGGCATGAGGCTCAAGATGATGAGATTGAAGGTGATGATGACTTTGATGCTGAGAATGAAGATTATGATCCTACTGTTATTGTTGATCTCAATCAAATGGGCAAGCTAGAGCACCGTCTTGAGCATGAGTAGGATTCTTTGTTTGTGACACGCTTATGGAACAATTTCCAGCACCATGTCCATGTGGAAATTTTCAAGGTGAAGAAGTACAAGGTTGTACCTCATCAAAGTTTTGACCTTGACTATGTGTGTACCACACTCATCTATATTTCGATATGCACCGGGTCCTCATCGATGGGTTTGATTCCTTTACTTCGGTTCAATAAGGATTTCGGTGAGGACCTCGTTCTCCAGTTCTTTGCCACAATGTACTTTGAGAGAGATGATGGTCGGTCTTTTTGTTGGATGTCTGGTTCACCTCGCATGAGGGAAACTATGTTGAATTTATTCCCATCGATGTGTACGAATTCTTCAGGAAGTCACACAGGATTCCGGGACTATTCTGGAGCCCATATTCATCATGGGAATACTCTCGAGTTTGCTTATAAGGAGGGGGCTAAGTTCATAGTTCGATGTATTGGCAACATGGTGCCTAAGTATGATGCTTGATGTATACTGTACACCTATATTCTTGTAGACTTTGTTGGGCCTTCAGGAAGAAAGGATTGTAGGCACAATAACAAGTTTCCCTCAAGAGAAAGATTATCAATCAGCGGGAGGTGTAGAATGAATGTATTCTCCTCTCAAGCAAAACTCCACGGTAAGATATAGGTAGTCTCGTGTATCCCCAACACACCTAATACAATTTTCAATTGTATACATGCACTAGTTCGGCAAAGAGATCAATAAATTGAATGATGGATATATAATATGAGTGATGCAAATAATTTTGTATTTTCTGAGATTATGAAAATGGCAAGGTAGAAAGGTGTAAATGTGACTGAAAACGAGGTTGCAATGATCGGAAACAAGGCCTAGGGTGCGTCGGTTCACCAGTGTCGACTCTTAACATGACAACTTCATTAAAATACACTATGTAACCTCACAAAGTTCCTTTTTATTGGATCCATCCCAGATGAGATCTCGTATGTGTGTAGAAAGCAAACCACCTCAAAGTTGTCTTTATAATGTCGATCTATTGAACTACTCTAATGTCACCACATGTAGCCCAATAAATTATACTATGACAACACCATATGATCTATATTGTTCAATCTTTGTCTAGCGAGTCACCCCAAACTGCCACAGTCGTCCTCAAGGATTATACTAGATATGCATCATGCAATCTCATTAACACCTTAAGTCCAAGAATATAACATGAACAAGATTTGATCCATAAAAGCACTCATCACAAGAGACAATCATACAATTCAACTAATCATCAACATCGAAGAACATAATAATGGTGACAATTCATAAGATCTCTCTCTCTCTCACACACACACACACACAGAGAGAGAGAGAGAGATGACACATAGCTACTACCACAAACCCTCAGCCCCAACGATGGACTACTCCCACATCACCATGGGAGCAACAAAGGGTTAATGTAGAGGTTGAAGACGAAGGTTCCCTCCTCCGGCAGAGTGCTGGAACAAGGTAAAAGCGAAGATCGCCTCGAATCAAAAAGCGGCGGCCGCAAAAAATTCGTGAAAATTACGGTGAAAATCTCGGGGCATATATGGACTATCAAGCACCTTGAGATGTTTTACTTGTGGGTAAGGTGAAATTATCAATCCATGTAATACTAAATTGTCCATCACTTCACTTTGAAGTTAACACCTAATTTGTCTGCTTTTGTTTGTCTCGTAGTAATTGTTAAGCATGCTTAGCTTTCATGTCACAAGCAAAACAATAAACGACTGTGACACACACAAATATGCCTTTTTGCAACTTTGAAAGAAAATAAAAGAGAAATCCTCAAATATTAAAATCATAATGAATGCATTGCATGCTAAAAACATTGAGAGCCCCCTCACAACTTATCCGATCAATCCTGGATGATATCTTTCATATGATTTATATTTCCTATGCTAAGCTAATGATCGTTGAAGGTGTGGAGTCCTATCTAATTATATCTTTGGTAAGTATGTACGCGCGTTCATTGTAATTATGTATCTTTTCCAACTATCATCCATATGCAATGAACTCATTCATTTATGACGATTCACGCTTCATGAAGGTACCTTGTTCTATCGGTCGCGATTTTTCTCAGGGACAGGCAAAACCCTAAGTTTGGGAAAGTTCACGAGTCCTCTTTTCATCACTTCACACATTTTGTTTTGCATCGTAGTTATAGGATTTTCAGAGTTTTACCATGTTCGTACGCCTTATTTTGTATAATTTCACGAGGATCCCAAAGGAGAAGCATATCTGGGGCATTGATGGGAAAACATCCATTTTTATGGGTGACAATAAACACTTCAAATGATGTGATAATAACCTACCATAGAATACAAAGCGCTGATCAAGAGGGATGAAAACCATACGCGCAGAGCTCTCCAGGCGAGAAGACAATTCGTAGTTCGACCGTACCCGCTTGCACTAGCAGTCCTGACGCATGGCGCTACCCTCCTGGTCGATTACCTCAACCCCGTGATAGGATCTCGTAGGGGACGAACAGAAGACCGAAACAATTATACAGAACCAGAAATCCTCACCTCCAAAAGGGATCTAGAGGGGGAATCGACAGAAGGGCACTGCCACACCATCACCTCAATCAAGGAGACTTTAGTATGGTCTTCATCATCATCTTCATCCATGTCCTCATCATCAACACCATTCATCTTTATGTACTACTGAACTGTAGTGTGGATTCGTATATACATGTGTTACATCAATCATTCATCAACTATTGAACATTTCAAAGATGCCTGTTGTCTGTATGACTGAGTAAACCCCCTGATTCCAGGGGATATGGAGGAACTCTAGTTTTGTGTAGGATTTGAATGCCGGTACGATACAAGATCCTCTTTCCATGTTTATGTTAAATATTCATCACCGTGTTATGTAAAGTCGACCACCCAGCATCTCCCTAGATGGGCGAGAAGGATGTCACTACTGCAAGATGCTGCTAACGCGACACTACGATCAGAGACCCTTTCACGAAACTGTGTGCGATGCATTAATCACAAACGGGGATGTAAAAAAAGTCAAAAAAGGTGCAAAACGTTTGCGATGGAGGATGCATCAAACACGGTTCAGATTTTAGTTGCGTGTGCGATGCAGGGCACACAGTTAACCCGTTCGAACTGTTTGCGATGAGGCAGAACAATAGAAATGGGCAACCATATCAATGTGTGTGCAATATACGGCATACAGTTCGCTCCGATGAACCGTTTGCTATTAGGGAGTGCAACATAAATGGTTAGCCAGATCAAGGTGTGTGTGATATAGGGCATACGGTTCACTCGGACGAACTGTATTCGATTAGCGATCGCAACAAAAATGGTTCAACTTAACAAGATGTGTGTGATACGTGGCAAACAACCGACTCGGATGAACTGTTTGCGATGAGAATTTACAACACAGACGGTTAATACAGTTAGTTCGTGTGCGATTATGTGTGTACGAAAAACTTTGAAAATGCAAACTAGTTGCTTGCGATGGCTAGGAGTATCACACACGATGCATCTGCGAGTACTCGTGTGCGATGATTAGTAAGTTACATATGCATTTCCTTATGTTAACACTTGTGTGATCAATAACACGTGGCATCGGATACGGTATTCGGGTTGTGTGTGTGCTCCACTTAGTCTTCCCACGCTCCAGTGAATGCTTCCCGCGCTCCACATGGGTGAATTGTAAAATTCACGCCTATTCCCTCATCGGTTTCCCACCACCAGCTAACGGCTTGCTGCATATAACCCAGGCGGCAACGCACCGCCGCGACACTCTGCGAAGATCTAGTCCTCACCCATCTACCATTAGTTATTCCAAGCATGCCAGGCAACGACCAAAGCTTCGACGTCGACGCCTACCTGCGTTACATCTTCGACGAGGAGAACGAGCCGGAGCAGGTCGGGGAGCAAGAGCTTCATCGACCGGTGCAGGCACCATGGCCCATCGGCAGCGATATCGGCGTCACAGTCCTTGGAAGCACAATCGACATATTGCAGAGGAGGTGTGATGAGAAGTTTGCCATCCAACGTGCAAAAGATCCAGAGCTGCTCGGCGGCATGATCGACGACCCACCCGAAGAACCGCCGTCACCAGTGCTCATCGAGAGCCTAATGCCCCGCAAGGAATGGGCAGAGGACCTCTATGATTCAGTCAAGACAAAGGCAGCCTGCGGCTTCATCATTGCCCACGGCGGCCGTGTCAACCTCGATCCCGATGATGTGGTGGCCAGGCTCGAGCGCATCCTTGGCGGAGTTGACGTCCCCGATGAAGTAGAACATAGCCAACGTGATATCTTGAGGATGCAGGTGATCGACGGAATTTGCTACTATGCCAGAAACATGGAAATGGAGCGGTTCCGCAGAGTTGTCATGCGCGCGATTGCACGCTGTCAAGCTCTTTTGGAAGAGGCCCAGCAGCCCCAAGAGCCTCCCAGCGCCAGCAGCTCCGTAGGCGGAGGCGGGTCGGGACACTCGGAGTGAACGGCTGCAAGGGTGCTATGCTGATCATGGAGTCCGAGAAGACCATCGTCGGAAGGCCGCCAGCTCAGCCTTTTAGCTTATATTTTATTATAATTGTATGCATATGTAGGTCGTGAGTGTTCTGGGCCTTGCCGCATTTGGCATTTTAAATTATCCTGAATATGTAAGACAATTATTAAGAATTATTAACCGTTGCCATTATAACTTTGCCTCAATGGCGAGCAGAGCGCGTGCAGGGACGCCAGAGCAGAGCGCGCCGCGGCCGCCTCAACGGCGAGCAACCACGTGGTCAACCTTCTGCCATCAATAAATTTTGACCTTGTTTCTCGTCACATTGCTGATTACAACGCAATAAGTAATTGCAAATCTGTTCACACCTATCAAACTGATATGTGTTCACACTTAGCACCGGGCTATAAAAACTACCCACTCGAAAATTACTTCACAGTTCCTCTCCTCATCACCCACAAAACTGGTTTTTTCTGTCAAGTCGTTTCGCCATGACCGATAGGAGGAGTTTAGGGTGGACATATAACCAGGCAGCAAAGACCAAGGCCGCGGAAGCACTAGAGAGGGCTCGCTGTGAAGCCACAGCTGCCGCAGAGATGTCCCGGCGCGCCGCAGAGCCCTCGAACGAGCTCTCACGGGAACGCGAGGGCTGTCACAAGCGCATTCGCGGCGTCGGCCATCGCGACGAGCCGACGTTCCTGTAGTCCTTCACTGGCGACGACGACATTCTTGCTGGCGTCACTACGCAGCAGGAGCTGGTCGACGGCTTGATGAAGTTGCTCAAGATCAGCGATGCCTCAGTTGACAAGGCAACCGGCCTTGTCGAGCAACTCATGGGGGACAATGCGAAGCTCCTCAAGTTGGTCACCGAGAAGGAGGAGGAGGCAGCCGGCTGGAAGATGTTGCATAAGCAGAGCAGTGCCTCGGAGATGACGCTGAAAGCGATCGTCGAGGAACTGATGGGTGGCTTGAGGAAGCTCCGGATCAAGCGCGAGCAGGAGGTGGAGGTATCCGTGGCTGCTTTCAAGCAAAGTCGTGAGGAATTGAAGAAGGAGCTGCAGGATTTCGCCGCCCGGCGATCCATCAACGAGTAGAGACAGTAGCGACCCAGATCGTTGTCTGCAATTTCCTTCTTCTCTTGCCCCCGTGTCTTCCGGGCTTTGCCGCATGTGGCATTTTAAATTATCCGGAATATGTAAGACAATTATTATCTGCGCCATTGTAAATTTATCGTCGTATTATCCGTTGTCATTTTATTTATGGTCGTATTATCCATCGCGCTATGTGGCAATTTAAATTAGGGCGGAATACGAGTTGAAAACACGAACAAAGAAAATGCTGTCATGGGATCACGAGCAAAGACCCTCCGTCCAGGTGCTTTAATTAACCCATTAATGGAGAAGTTGTGAGCGAGGCGGATGGCGGCTGGTGCATGGAGGTCAAAGAGCTCGCTTCCCGGTGAGCATGGGCGGCCTTGCTGCTCGCACGTGTCCCGTCGAGCCTGCGAGGTGAACAGGATGCACGCGTCCCGTTGAGCCTGCGCGGCGGACTGCTCGCACGTGTCCCGTCGAGCCTGCACGGCGGACTTCTCGTGCTCGTCCCGTCTAATCAAACAGCTGCACGCATGCTACCTCTTGAGCATGCCTTGGTTTTTTCCTTGAAGAGGAAAGGGTGATGCAGCAAAGTAGCGTAAGTATTTCCCTCAGTTTTTGAGAACCAAGGCATCAATCCAGTAGGAGGCCACACGCAAGTCCCTCATACCTACACAAACAAATAAGAACCTTGCAACCAACGCGATAAAGGGGTTGTCAATCCCTTCACAGCCACTTGCAAAAGTGAGATCTGATAGAGATGATAATATTTTTGGTATTTTTATGATAAAGATTAAAAGTAAAGATTGCAAAGTAAAAGTAGATTGGAAACTTATATGATGGAAAATAGACCCGGGGGCCATAGGTTTCACTAGTGGCTTCTCTCAAGATAGCATAAGTATTACGGTGGGTGAAAAAATTACTGTCGAGCAATTGATAGAAAAGTGCATAATTATGAGAATATCTAGGCATGATCATGTATATAGGCATCACGTCCGTGACAACTAGACCGACTCCTGCCTGCATCTACTACTATTACTCCACACATCGACCGCTATCCAGCATGCATCTACAGTATTAAGTTTATAAGAACAGAGTAACACATTAGGCAAGATGACATGATGTAGAGGGATAAACTCAAGGAATATGATATAAACTCCATCTTTTTGTCATCGATGGCAACAATACAATACGTGTCGTTTCCCTTACTGTCACTGGGATCGAGCAACGCAAGATTGAACCCAAAGCTAAGCACTTCTCCCATTGCAAGAAAGATCAATCTAGTAGGCCAAACCAAACTGATAATTCAAAGAGACTTGCAAAGATAACCAATCATACATAAAAGCATTCAGAGAAGATTCAAATATTGTTCATAGATAATCTTGACCATAAACCCACAATTCATCGGATCTCGACAAACACACCGCAAAAAGAGTTACATCGAATAGATCTACAAGAAGATCGAGGAGAACTTTGTATTGAGATCCAAAGAGAGAGAAGAAGCCATCTAGCTAATAACTATGGACCCAAAGGTCTGTGGTAAACTACTCACACATCATCGGAGAGGCTATGGTGTTGATGTAGAAGCCCTTCGTGATCGATCCCCCCTCCGGCAGAGCGCCGAAAAAGGCCCCAAGATGGGATCTCACGGGTAGAGAAGGTTGCGGCAGTGGAAATAGTGTTTCGTGGTGCTCCTGGTTAGTTTCGGGGTACATGGGTATATATAGGAGGAAGAAGTAGGTCGGTGGAGCCACGAGGGGCCCACGATGGTGGGGGCGCGCCCAGGGGGCAGGCGCGCCTCCCTGCATCGTGGCCTCCTCGGTTGTTTCTTAACGTCCACTCCAAGTCCTCTGGATCACATTTGTTCCAAAAATCACGCTCCCGAAGGTTTCATTCCGTTTGGACTCCGTTTGATATTCCTTTTCTGCAAAACACTGAAATAGGCAAAAAAAAACAGCAATTTGCACTGGCCTTGGGTTAGTAGGTTAGTCCCAAAAATAATATAAAAGTGTATAGTAAAGCCCATTAAACATCCAAAACGGATAGTATAATAGCATGGAACAATAAAAAATTATAGATACGTTGGAGACGTATCAAGCATATCCAAGCTTAATTCCTGCTCGTCCTCGAGTACGTAAATGATAAAAACAGAATTTTTGATGTGGAATGCTACCTAACATATTTCTCAATGTAATTTTCTTTACTGTGGCATGAATGTTCAGATCCGAAAGATTCAAGATAAAAGTTTAATATTTTCATAAAAATAATAATACTTCAAGCATACTAACCGAGCAATTATGTCTTCTTAAAATAACATAGCCAAAGAAAGCTCATCCCTACAAAATCATATAGTTTGGCCATGCTTCATTTTCATCACACAAGATGCTCTCATCTTGCACAACCCCGATGACAAGCCAAGCAATTGTTTCATACTTTAGTAATCTCAAACTTTTTTGAACTTTCACGCAATACATGAGCGTGAGCCATGGATATAGCACTATGGGTGGAATAGAATATGATGATGGGGGTTGTGTGGAGAAGAAAAAAAAGGAGAAAGTCTCACATTGACGCGGCTAATCAACGGGCTGGGAGATGCCCATCAATTGATGTCAATGCAAGGAGTAGGGATTGCCATGCAACGGATGCACTAGAGCTATAAATGTATGAAAGCTCAACAAAATAAACTAAGTGGGTGTGCATCCAACTTGCTTGCTCACGAAGACCTAGGGCATTTGAGGAAGCCCATTGTTGGAATATACAAGCTAAGTTCTATAATGAAAAATTCCCACTAGTATATGAAAGTGACAAAACAAGAGACTCTCTATCATAAAGATCATGGTGCTACTTTGAAGCACAAGTGTGGAAAAAGGATAGTAGCATTGTCCCTTTTTATTTCTCTTTTTATTTCTTTTTATTTCTTTTTTTGGGCCTTTCCCTTTTTTTGGCCTTTCTCTTTTTTTTGGGACAATGCTCTATTAATGATGATCATCACACTTCTATTTATTTACAACTCAATGATTACAACTCGATACTAGAACAAAATATGACTCTATATGAATGCCTCCGGCGGTGTACCGGGATGGGCAATGAATCAAGAGTGACATGTATGAAATAATATGCGTGGTGGCTTTGCCACAAATACGATGTCAACTACATGATCATGCAAGGCAATATGACAATGATGAAGCGCATCATAATAAACGGAATGGTGGAAAGTTGCATGGCAATATACCTCGGAATGGCTATGGAAATGCCATAATAGGTAGGTATGGTGGCTGTTTTGAGGAAGATATAAGGAGGTTTATGTGTGATAGAGCGTATCGTAACACAGGGTTTGGATGCACCAGTGAAGTTTGCACCAACTCTCAAGGTGAGAAAGGGCAATGCACGGTACCGAAGAGGCTAGCAATGACGGAAGGTTGAGAGTGCGTATAATCCATGGACTCAACATTAGTCATAAAGAACTCACATACTTATTGCAAAAATCTACAAGTCATCAAAAACCAAGCACTACGTGCATGCTCCTAGGGGGATAGATTGGTAGGAAAAGACCATCGCTCGTCCCTGACCGCCACTCATAAGGATGACAATCAAAGAACACCTCATGTTTCAAATTTGTTGCACAATGTTTACCATGTGTGCATGCTACGGGACTTGCAAACTTCAACACAAGTATTTCTCAAATTCACAACTACTCAACTAGCACAACTATAATATCACTATCTCCGTATCTCAAAACAATCATCAAGTATCAAACTTCTCCTAGTATTCAATGCACTTATATGGAAGTTTTTATTATATCCATCTTGGATGCCTATCATATTAGGACTAATTTTATAGCCAAAGCATATTTCCATGTTGTTCTAGAGGACTCTTAAAATAATATAAGTGAAGCATGAGAGATCAATAATTTCTATAAAATAAAACCACCACCGTGCTCTAAAAGATATAAGTGAAGCACTAGAGCAAAATTATCTAGCTCAAAAGATATAAGTGAAGCACATAGAGTATTCTAATAAATTCTGATTAATGTGTGTCTCTCTCAAAAGGTGTGTACAGCAAGGACGATTGTGGTGAACTAAAAAGCAAAGACTAAAATCATACATGACGCTCCAAGCAAAACACATATCATGTGGTGAATAAAAATATAGCTCCAAGTAAAGTTACCGATGGACGAAGACAAAAGAGGGGATGCCTTCCGTGGCATACCCAAGCTTAGGCTTTTTGGTTGTCCTTGGATTTTACCTTGGGGTGCCTTGGGCATCCCCAAGCTTAGGCTCTTGCCACTCCTTGTTCCATAATCCATCAAATCTTTACCCAAAACTTGAAAACTTCACAACACAAAACTTTACAGAAAATCTCGTGAGCTCCGTTAGCGAAAGAAAACAAAACATAACTTCAAGGTACTGTAATGAAATCATTATTTATTTATATTGGTGTTAAACCTACTGTATTCCAACTTTTCTGTGGTTCATAACCTCCGATACTAGCCATAGATTCATCAAAATAAGCAAACAGCACACGAAAAACCGAATCTGTCAAAAATAGAACAGTCTGTAGTAATCTGTATCAAACGCATACTTCTGGAACTTCAAAAATTATAAAATAAATTGCTGGACGTGAGGAATTTATCTATTAATCATCTTCAAAAATAATCAACTAAATATCACTCTCCAGTAAAAAGTTGTAGCTAATCTCGTGAGCGCTAAAGTTTCTGTTTTTTACAGCAAGATCAAAAAGACTTTACCCAACTCTTCCCAAAGGTTCTACTAGGCACAAACACTAATTAAAACATAAAACCACATATAACCAGAAGCTAGATGAAATATTTGTTACTAAACAGAACCAAAAAGCAAGAAACAAAAATAAAATTGGGTTGCCTCCCAACAAGCGCTATCGTTTAATGCACCTAGCTAGGCATAAAGGCAAGGATAGATCTAGGTATTGTCATCTTTGGCATGAAATCCATAAGTAGCTCTTATAATAGATTCATAAGATAATTTTATTTTCTTTCTAGGAAAGTGTTCCATGCCTTTCCTTATCGGAAATTGTAATCTAATATTCCCTTCTTTCATATCAATAATTGCACCAATCGTTCTAAGGAAAGGTCTACCAAGAATAATAGGACATGAAGGATTGCAATCTATATCAAGGACAATTAAATCTACGGGCAGAACATCATTAATTCTTCCCATAGGTTTCTTAATGGTGGAATCCGCAAGGTGCAAGTTTAAAGAACAATCATCAAATTCATGGAAACCTAACATATCACACAAAGTTTTTGGAATCGTGGAAACACTAGCACCCAAATCACACAAAGCATAGCATTCATGATCTTTAATTTTAATTTTAATAGTAGGTTCCCACTCATCATAAAGTTTTCTAGGGATAGAAACTTCCAATTCAAGCTTTTCTTCATAAGATTGCATTAAAGCATCAACGATGTGTTTGGTAAAAGCTTTATTTTGTCTATAAGCATGCGGAGAATTTAGGACGGATTGCAACAAGGAAATACAATATATTAAAGAAAAATTATTATAATTAAATTCCTTGAAATCCAAAATAGTGGGTTCATTGCTATGTAAAGTTTTGACCTCTTCAATCCCACTTTTACCAATTTTTGCATCAAGATCTAAAAACTCCGAATCATTGGGACGGCTTTTAACTAAAGTTGACTCATCTCCAGTCCCATCATTATCAAGATTCATATTGAAAAACAAATATTTAATTGGAGACACATCAATTACTTTTAGATCTTCATCCTTATTACCTTCTAAATCTTCCGGTTTAGCGGTCATCTTATTGACTAAGGTGGCCTGCATATCCAAAATTTGGGCTATTAATTTTTCAAGATGAGCAAACTGAGATCTCAAGCCATAAAATTCCTTAGACATGTCATCAAGCTCTTTATTCATGTACTCCATAAAGCCTTTTTGTTCTTTAAGCTCGTTTCTAAAGAAATTATTATGCTCAAATTGCAAAGTCATAAAGCTTCTGACGTTGTTTTCAATTTCTTCCAACCTTTTAAGGTAAGGATCAATTGTTTTAGGCAGGGCCATTAGGGCAAACAGGCAACAAGAAGCAAGCGAAAAAGAGGCGAACGAAAAAGAGAGGGCAAATAAAACGGCAAGGGTGAAGTGGGGGAGAGGAAAACGAGAAGCAAATGTCAAATAATATAATGCAAGGGATAAGAGTTTGTGATGGGTACTTGGTATGTTTTGACTTGTGCGTAGACTCCCCGGCAATGGCACCAGAAATCCTTCTTGCTACCTCTTGAGCATGCGTTGGTTTTCCCTTGAAGAGGAAAGGCTGATGCAGCAAAGTAGCGTAAGTATTTCCCTCAGTTTTTGGGAACCAAGGTATCAATCCAGTAGGAGGCCACACGCAAGTCCCTCGTACCTACACAAACAAATAAGAACCTTGCAACCAACGCGATAAAGGGGTTGTCGATCCCTTCACGGCCACTTGCAAAAGTGAGATCTGATAGAGATGATAATATTTTTGGTATTTTTATGATAAAGATTGAAAGTAAAGATTGCAAAGTAAAAGTAGATTGGAAACTTATATGGTGGAAAATAGACCCGGGGGCCATAGGTTTCACTAGTGGCTTCTCTCAAGATAGCATAAGTATTACGGTGGGTGAACAAATTACTGTCGAGCAATTGATAGAAAAGTGCATAATTATGAGAATATCTAGGCATGATCATGTATATAGGCATCACGTCCGTGACAACTAGACCGACTCCTGCCTGCATCTACTACTATTACTCCACACATCGACCGCTATCCAGCATGCATCTAGAGTATTAAGTTCATAAGAACAGGGTAACGCATTAGGCAAGATGACATGATGTAGAGGGATAAACTCAAGCAATATGATATAAACCCCATCTTTTTATCCTCGATGGCAACAATACAATACGTGTCCTTTCCCTTACTATCACTGGGATCGAGCAACGCAAGATTGAACCCAAAGCTAAGCACTTCTCCCATTGCAAGAAATATCAATCTAGTAGGCCAAACCAAACTGATAATTCGAAGAGACTTGAAAAGATAACCAATCATGCATAAAAGAATTCAGAGAAGATTCAAATATTGTTCATAGATAATCTTGATCATAAACCCACAATTCACCGGATCTCGACAAACACACCACAAAAAGAGTTACATAGAATAGATCTCCAAGAAGATCGAGGAGAACTTTGTATTGAGATCCAAAGAGAGAGAAGAAGCCATAGCTAATAACTATGGACCCGAAGGTCTGTGGTAAACTACTCACACATCATCGGAGAGGCTATGGTGTTGATGTAGAAGCCCTCCGTGATCGATTCCCCCTCCGGCAGAGCGCTGGAACAGGCCCCAAGATGGGATCTCACTGGTACAGAAGGTTGCGGCGGTGGAAATAGGGTTTCGTGGTGCTCCTGGTTGGTTTCGGGGTACATGGGTATATATAGGAGGAGGAAGTAGGTCGGTGGAGCCACGAGGGGCCCATGAGGGTGGGGGGCACGCCCAGGGGGGCAGGCCCGCCTCCTTGCCTTGTGGCCTCCTCGGTTGTTTCTTGACGTCCACTCCAAGACCTCTGGATCACGTTTGTTCCAAAAATCATGCTCCCGAAGGTTTCATTCCGTTTGAACTCCGTTTGATATCCCTTTTCTGCGAAACACTGAAATAGGCAAAAAAACAGCAATTTGCACTGGGCCTTGGGTTAGTAGGTTAGTCCCAAAAATAATATAAAAGTGTATGGTAAAGCCCATTAAACATCCAAAACGGATAATATAATAGCATGGAACAATCAAAAATTATAGATACGTTGGAGACGTATCAACGCACGCCACCGAGTATGATTAAATTTTGACACGGTAAATATAATACAACCGTTTGCGATATTAACGTGTCAGCTTTTTGTTTCAAAAAGGACTTCATTGGCTACTAATGTGTGCGCCTCTTCTGAAACTGGATGAATTTTTTACCACGGCATATATGTGCCATGTCATGAAATCATGCCAAGTTTCATGTTTTTTGGGTGACTTTTTAATTTACTGGGATTTAAAAACCGAGATTCTCATTGTTTTAGGACGACGACAAGTTTGTAATTCATTCTCATTCCTTAAACGAGACCTAAACATGCACCCAATGACACGTGTATGATTTTCCACCCATTTTGCTTCAGTGGAGCATGTGGTTCTAGTTCAAATCTGAATTATGGACTACATTAAATGCATAGAAAACTTAGTAATTAGTAATATATATACAATGGCCAAACGAACCCTGAACAGTTTCAAATTTCAGCTTGACACTCCTGTTATTCTATGTTGCCTGTAGAAAACAAAGTTCAAGGCGAGAAGAGGCAGCGATTATCGTTTCACCCACAAGAGGGGCATGTTTCCCTACCGGAACCACGAGGGTTGTGACAGGCTCCAGTTTGTAAAAGGCTTGTAATATAGCTTCGCCCAAATTGGACAATTATATGTACCATGTAGTGACACCATGCCAAGTTTCATGATTTCCTGGTGAGTTTTGGATTTACAGACATTTAAAAACTGAGATTCGCAATGTTTGTGGCCAAGCCAGGACGGCGAGACGGTTGAATTCGTTCCCATTCGTTCCATGGGACCTAAACATGCACTCCAAGGAAACATGTGTGTTTTTTCTAGCCATTTTGGTGCACTCGAGCATGTATTTGTAGTTCGGATTTGAATGATGGACATTAAATGCCTAGAAAACTCAATTAATGAATAAAAAAGGTCAAACGAACCCTGAATAATTTCAAAGTTCAGCGTGAATCTCCAGTTGTTCCGTGTCGCGTGTAGAAGAAAATACGAGGCTAGAAGAGGGAGTGATTATCGCTTGGCCCAAATTGGCAATGTTTTTACCACGACATATATGTGCCATGACGTGACACCATGCCACCTTTGATGACTTTCTGGTGAGTTTAGGACTTATGGGGACTTAAAAAACGAGATTCGAAATGTTTGAGGACGAGCCAGGACACCGGTACGGTTGTAATTCGTTCCCATTCCTGGCATGAGACCTAAACATGCACCCAAGGACACATGTATAATTTTTCTAGCCATTTTGGTGAACTGGAGCATGTATTTGTAGTTCAGATTTGCATTATGGACATTAAATGCCTAGGAAACTCAATTAGTGTATAAAAAGGCCAAACGAACCCTGAATAAGTTTAAATTTCAGCACGGATATCTTGTCGTTCCATGTTGCCCGTAGAAGAAAATACAAGACAAAAAGAGGCAGTGATTACATTTCGCCCACAAGGGGGACACATTTCCCTATCGGAACCACGAGGCTTCTTTGAGAGAAGCTCTGGTTTGTAAGAGGCTTGTAATAAAACTTGCGCCACAATGGACGAAAAAAATTCCTCAACATATAAGTGCGATGTCGTGACATGATGGCAGGTTTCACGATTTTCAACTTAGTTTTGGATTTACGGGGATTTAAAAACCGAGATTCTTCTCACGAAATGTTTTCAAATAGCACACGGTTCACTCACGAAAGCCAATATTCAATGAAAACTTCGTGGAAACCATATTTTAAAGTTTCATAAAAATCTGAAAAAAATGTGGGATGTTAAGAAGGTGATGTTTTATTGCGACACAAAATTTCAAGATGAAAAACATTACGAGATCTGAGCTATGAAAAAGAAAAATTCCGCCCTGAATAGTGACATTACTATTCGGCACTATTCAACACTGATTTTATCTTTTTCATAGCTCACATCTCATAATGTGTTTCAACTTGAAATTTTGTGTGGCAATAAAACATCATCCTCTTAACATCCCGCATTTTTTGAAACTTCAAAACATCTTTTTCTCGTTGATTTCACCGGTTTCCACTGAATGTTGGTTTCCGTATGATATCCCCCCCCGCTGCGCGCGCGATCTGAGTCGTGCGTTCTGACTGGCCAGAACCCAAACCCCACAGATCGTACGTGTGCACCGTTGGATGCTCCCAGATCGAACGGCAACCCTGAGCCCTTTCGATAGCACATGCAGTACATGGGTAAGCACTGTGCGCATGCATCGTGTAGCTCACGCTTCCTTCTCTACTAGGTTTTCATTCAAAACAGGCTATCGTTTCTCGCCACTCCTCTCATCGGTTTCCCGCCTCTTCTCCCAGATATGCATGATGTAGATGTTCGTTTAATTCTTATAGTTCATCTCATCCAAAATCAATTTGTTTTATAAAAAAACTATTTTAAGATTCATGGAATTGTGCATTGTAAAGGTAAAAACAAAAAGTGACAATTCATTTAGAAAAAAAAGGTTTGGGAAATTAAGATATGGAAGATTCTAGAGGACAAAGGAGAAGTGCTTGTGTTTTGAGGTTTGTGCATTATGCTTAAGTTCAACCATGGAGTCTTCTAGATTGTACATGTGGCAGAATCCGGTGGAATGTAGACGATATCCAACGGCCAGTAGTGCTCGGATTTGCCATCTCTGTATCGTCGGATTGGCTTCATCCAACGAGCAACTTTCAAAGTTATTCGCACACTATATAGGTGTATAGATGTATAGATATATATATATGTGTGTGTGTGTGTGTGTGTGTGTGTGTGTGTGTGTGTCCCATGCTAGACAAGATAAAGTTTGAGCGCATGCGTGGGACGACCCCCCCCCGCCGCCGCCCCGCCGCTGCCGCCTCGAAGTTGGGAAACTGACATCATAGGTATTGAACCAGGCTTGGAGTCGGGTACGGTGTTCGGTTTGTAATGTAGTTGGCGTGGCCCATCGAAGTTGTGCATTTGGGATTTAAACACATCATACACCATCGTACCCATACATATTTTCGGGCCACATGCAGTGTATACGGGGTCTTTTGATCGACCACGTCTCCCTTGTGCAGTTTTTTGTGACGACACAGATATCTGTGGGCTCCCCGAGTGTATATATATATCATCCCTTTGACCGATAATGAGGGGTATGTGTTGGCCATGAATGGATTCCTCCTAGTTCGTTTTAGGGTCGGTCACCGTCAAATGTCGGTCAACCAAAGCTCGAGCTCATGCGTTGTCAGGATTCCCTCCCAGATGCTCGGATTGCTGGGTTCGACCTACATCAAACCTTGCGTATGTATCTCGTCCTTAACTACCTAGCCTTCATGGTTGTTGTCTGTATCGAGAGGTAGGCACCACAGCTAAATTGTACATTATTCTATATTGAAAACACACATCACCCCTTCCCAACATACATCATTTTGGGCCGCATGCAAGAGGTGCTGGTTTTGTGGTCCCTCTCGTGCGATTTTTATGATGGTTCAATCTATTGGCCCAAGCGGTTTATCGACAACAACAACTGTCATTTGACCAAACGAAAGATTAATTGGTCCGTCTTATGGTAGTTCATGGCGACATGCATGTATGACCAAAGTATCAATCATTACGTGCATCCGCCCCGCTGACACGAAGTGGGAGGTGGTGGGCTGATACGTCTCCAACGTATCTATAATTTTTTATTGTTCCATGCTATATTATATTCTGTTTTGGACATTATTGGGCTTTATTATACACTTTTATATTATTTTTGGGACTAACCTATTAACCGGAGGCCCAGCCCAGAATTGTTGTTTTTGCCTATTTCAGAGTTCGGCAGAAAAAGAATATCAAACGGAGTCCAAACGGAATGAAACCTTTGGGAACGTGATATTCGAAACGAACATGATCCAGAGGACTTGGACCCTACGTCAAGACATCAACCAGGAGGGAACGAGGTAGGGGGGCCCGCCTACCCCCCTGGGCACGCCCTCCACCCTCGTGGGCCCCCTGTTGCTCCACCGACGTACTCCTTCCTCCTATATATACCTACGTACCCCCAAACTACCAGATACGGAGCCAAAAACCTAATTCCACCGCCGCAACCTCTTGTACTTGTGAGATCCCATCTTGGGGCCTATTCCGGAGCTCCGCCGGAGGGGGCATCGATCACGGAGGGCTTCTACATCAACACCATAGCCTCTCCGATGATGTGTGAGTAGTTTACCTCAGACCTTCGGGTCCATAGTTATTAGCTAGATGGCTTCTTCTCTCTTTTTGGATCTCAATACAATGTTCTCCCCCTCTCTCGTGGAGATCTATTCGATGTAATATTCTTTTGCGGTGTGTTTGTTGAGACCGATGAATTGTGGGTTTATGATCAAGATTATCTATGAACAATATTTGAATCTTCTCTGAATTCTTTTATGTATGATTGGTTATCTTTGCAAGTCTCTTCGAATTATCAGTTTGGTTTGGCCTACTAGATTGATCTTTCTTGCAATGGGAGAAGTGCTTAGCTTTGGGTTCAATCTTGCGGTGTCCTTTCCCAGAGACAGTAGGGGCAACAAGGCACGTATTGTATTGTTGCCATCGAGGATAACAAGATGGGGTTTACATCATATTGCATGAGTTTATCCCTCTACATCATGTCATCTTGCTTAAAGCGTTACTCTGTTCTTATGAACTTAATACTCTAGATGCATGCTGGATAGCGGTTGATGTGTGGAGTAATAGTAGTAGATGCAGGCAGGAGTCGATCTACTTGTCTCGGACGTGATACCTATATACATGATCATACCTAAATATTCTCATAACTATGCTCAATTCTGTCAATTGCTCAACAGTAATTTGTTCACCCACCATAAATACTTATGCTCTTGAGATAAGCCACTAGTGAAACCTATGGCCCCCGGGTCTATTTTCCATCATATTAATCTTCCAACTCTTAGTTATTTTTATTGCCTTTTATTTTACTTTGCATCTTTATCATTAAAATACCAAAAATATTATCTTATCATATCTATCAGATCTCACTCTCGTAAGTGACCATGTAGGGATTGACAACCCCTTATCGCGTTGGTTGCGAGGATTTATTTGTTTGTGTAGGTGCGAGGGACTCGTGCGTGGCCTCCTACTGGATTGATACCTTGGTTCTCAAAAACTGAGGGAAATACTTACGCTACTTTGCTGCATCACCCTTTCCTCTTCAAGGGAAAACCAACGTAGTGCTCAAGAGGTAGCATGGGCCAAGCATCCTAGCTAGGTACGACATTATGCCATTATATATATCCTATCTAGGTGGTTGTTAGGGTGCTTTCGGGTTTGCGAGGCAGGTGCCACCAAAGTTATGCATTGTGTATTTAAAGTTTTAAACATCCCCAATATTCGTACATATATTTGGCCACTTCCAGGTGGTTCTTGACTTCTAGCCCCTCTCATCGATCTTTGCTACCTCTTGAGCATGCGTTCGTTTTCCCTTGAAGAGGAAAGGGTGATGCAGCAAAGTAGTGTAAGTATTTCCCTCAGTTTTTGAGAACCAAGGTATCAATCCAGTAGGAGATAACACGCAAGTCACCTAGTACCTGCACAAACAATCAAGAACCTTGCAACCAGCGCGATAAAGGGGTTGTCATTCCCTTCACGGTCACTCGCAAAAGTGAGATCTTATAAACATAATAAGATAAATATTTTTGGTATTTTTGTTGTATAGATTGGAAAGTAAAGACTGCAAAATAGTAAAACGAGATGTGATGTAAATAAAAGAGATGCAATATAATAAGAAAGAGACCCCGGGGCCACAGGTTTCACTAGTGGCTTCTCTCAAGATAGTATATATTACGGTGGGTGAACAAATTACTGCCGAGCAATTGATAGAAAAGCGCATAGTTATGAGAATATCTAGGCAAAGATCATGAATATAGGCATCACGTCCGTGTCAAGTAGACTGAAACGATTCTGCATCTACTACTATTACTCCACACGTCGACCGCTATCCAGCATGCATCTAGAGTATTAAGTTCATAAGAACAGAGTAACGCATTAAGCAAGATGACATGATGTAGAGGGATAAACTCAAGAAATATGATATAAACACCATCTTTGTATCCTCGATGGCAACAATACAATACGTGCCTTGCTGCCCCTACTGTCACTGGGAAAGGACACCGCAAGACTGAACCCAAAGCTAAGCACTTCTCCATTGCAAGAAAGATCAATCTAGTAGGCGAAACTAAACCGATAATTCGAAGAGACTTGCAAAGATATCAAATCATGCATATAAGAATTCAGAGAAGAACCAAATATTATTCATAGATAAACTTGATCATAAATCCACAATTCATCGGATCTCGGCAAACACACCGCAAAAGAGTATTACATCGAATAGATCTCCAAGAACATCGAGGCGAACTTTGTATTGAGAACCAAAGAGAGAGAAGAAGCCATTTAGCTAATAACTATGGACCCGAAGGTCTGTGGTAAACTACTCACACATCATCGGAGAGGCTATGGTGTTGATGTAGAAGCCCTCCGTGATCAGTTCCCCCTCCGGCAGATCGTCGGAAAAGGCCCAAAGATGGGATCTCACGGGTACAGAAGGTTGCGGCGGTGGAAAAGTGGTTTCGTGGCTCCCCCTGATGTTTTTAGGGTATAAGAGTATATATAGGTGAAAGAAGTACGTCGGTGGAGCTCCGTGGGGCCCACGAGGGTGGGGGGCGCGCCCTCCTGCCTCGTGGCCGCCTCGCGGAGTTCCAGACTTCAACTCCCAGTCTTTTGGATTGCGTTTGTTCCAAGAAAGATCATCGCGAATGTTTCATTCCATTTGGATTCCGTTTGGTATTCCTTTTCTGCAAAACACTGAAATAGGCAAAAAAACAGAAATTGGCACTGGGCCTTCGGTTAATTGGTTAGTCCCAAAAATGATATAAAAGAGCATATTAAAGCCCATTAAACGTCCAAAACAGATAATATAATAGCATGAAACAATAAAAAAATTATAGATACGTTGGAGACGTATCAAGCAGGAACAAAAAGCTAGATGAATTATTTATTACTAAACAGGAACAAAAGCAGAAAACAAAATAAAATTGGGTTGCCTCCCAACAAGCGTTATCGTTTAACGCCCCTAGCTAAGCATAAAGCAAGAATAGATCTAGGTATTATCATCTTTGGTATTTATCTTTTTAATGGGATTATGCTCGGATCCGGGAGGTTCCTTACGTTTCCCTTCATACTCGGAGATCTTTAGATCTAGAGCATCCAACCGCTTATTGCAAAGAGTGATCAACATATTCATGCGGTGGAGGTTCCCACTAACATTTTTAAGAGGTTCAAGAGATTTTTGCAAAATTTTAGTTACTTCGCATATTTTCTCAAAAACTTGGGTTCCTTCTTCAGTATGATGAAGTCCCTTATGTGGGGGTAGTACTCCTACTATTCCCTCTATAATCTCATACGAAATACTGGGATCAATTTCAATAAAACTCCCTTTAGCGGCAAAATCCAAGAGTTGTCTATGGGACATGGTTAGCCCAACATAAAAATTACGAAGCAAAATCTTGAAATCTCCCTCTATAGTGCAATTACGATAGGATTCATTCATTCTATACCAAGCATCTTTTAAGTTTTTTCCTTGTCTTTGTTTGAAGTGAAGAACTTCAAAATCGGGAGACAAAGGAAGAGGGAGAGGGCTAGCCATGACGGCGAAACAAACTATCTAACACACGGACACACAAGAGGTAAGCGAAAAGAGGCGAACGGAAAAGAGACGAAGAAAAGGCAAAGGTTTTTGAAATCGTTTTAGAAGTGGGGGAGAGGAAAACGAGAGGCGAATGGAAAATAATGTAATGCGAGGGAGAAGAGTTTGTGATGGGTACTTGGTATGTCTTACCTTGAGTGTAGATCTCCCCGGCAACGGTGCCAGAAATCCTTCTTGCTACCTCTTGAGCATGCGTTGGTTTTCCCTTGAAGAGGAAGGGGTGATGTAGCAAAGTAGCGTAAGTATTTCCCTCAGTTTTTGAGAACCAAGGTATCAATCCAGTAGGAGATAACACGCAAGTCACCTAGTACCTGCACAAACAATCAAGAACCTTGGAACCAACGTGATAAAGGGGTTGTCAATCCCTTCACGGTCACTCACAAAAGTGAGATCTAATAAAGACAATAAGATAAATATTTTTGGTATTTTTGTTGTATAGATTGGAAAGTAAAGATTGCAAATAGTAAAACGAGATGTGATGTAAATAAAAGAGATGCAATATAATAAGAAAGAGACCCGGGGGCCATAGGTTTCACTGGTGGCTTCTCTCAAGATAGCATATATTACAGTGGGTGAACAAATTACTCCCGAGCAATTGATAGAAAAGCGCATAGTTATGAGAATATCTAGGCAATGATCATGAATATAGGCATCACGTCCGTGTCAAGTAGACCGAAACGATTCTGCATCTACTACTATTACTCCACGCATCGACCGCTATCCAACATGCATCTAGAGTATTAAGTTCATAAGAACAGAGTAACGCATTAAGCAAGATGACATGATGTAGAGGGATAAACTCAAGCAATATGATATAAACCCTATCTTTTTATCCTCGCAATACAATACGTGCCTTGCTGCCCCTACTGTCAATGGGAAAGGACACCGCAAGATTGAACCCAAAGCTAAGCACTTCTCCCATTGCAAGAAAGATCAATCTAGTAGGCCAAACTAAACCGATAATTCGAAGAGACTTGCAAAGGTATCAAATCATTCATATAAGAATTCAGAGAAGAACCAAATATTATTCATAGATAAACTTGATCATAAATCCACAATTCATCAGATCTCGGCAAACACACCGCAAAAGAGTATTACATCGAATAGATCTCCAAGAACATCGAGGAGAACTTTGTATTGGGAACCAAAGAGAGAGAAGAAGCCATCTAGCTAATAACTATGGACCCGAAGGTCTGTGGTAAACTACTCACACATCATCGGAGAGGCTATGGTGTTGATGTAGAAGCCCTTCGTGATCGATTACCCCTCCGGCAGATCGCCGAAAAAGGCCCCAAGATGGGATCTCACGGGTACAGAAGGTTGCGGCGATGGAAAAGTGGTTTCGTGGCTCCCCCTGATGTTTTTAGGGTATAAGAGTATATATAGGCGAAAGAAGTACGTCGGTGGAGCTCCGTGGGGCCCACGAGGGTGGGGGCGCGCCCTCCTGCCTCGTGGCCGCCTCGCGGAGTTCCAGACTTCAACTCCAAGTCTTCTGGATTGCATTTGTTCCAAGAAAGATCATCACAAAGGTTTCATTCCGTTTGGATTCCGTTTGGTATTCCTTTTCTGCAAAAACACTGAAATAGGCAAAAAAACAGAAACTGGCACTGGGCCTTCGGTTAGGTTAGTCCTAAAAATAATATAAAAGAGCATACTAAAGCCCATTAACCATCCAAAACAGATAATATAATAGCATGGAACAATAAAAAATTATAGATACGTTCGAGACGTATCAATCTTCAACGACGCGCCTAATCGTGGGCCCGCGGGGTCAAAGTTGTGCATTGGAATTTTGAACATCACAGACCGCCTTTTCACTCATATATATTTGGGTCACATGCTGGTGTGGCTGTCTTTTGACCCTCTCTAATGTTATTTTTTGCTGCAAAGACTCTGATGACCCTCAACGGACACGGGGTATAATATCTTAACCGTGTGCGATACAAGTGCAATGTGAATCACCACGACCGCGCAAGCGTGAGCAAATTAAGGTGGAGGTACTGGCTCAACCGTGTGCGATGCAAGTGTGCTGAAATCACCACAACCGCGCAAGCGCGAGCAAATTAAGGTGGAGGTACTGGCTCAACCGTGTGCGATGCAAGTGCGCTGAAATCACCATGACCGCGCAAGCGCGAGCAAAGGGTGGAGGTACTGGCTTAACCGTGTGCGATGCAAGTGTGCTGTAAAACCACTACTTGTGCAAGCGCGAGCAAAGGGTGGAGGTACTGGCTTAACCGTGTGCGATGCAAGTGCGCTGTAAAACCACTACTTGTGCAAGCTAAAGGCGGGTAAGTTTATTTGGAAAGTAGGACGAACCATGTGCGATAGACCAGCTAGCTAGAAATATAAAAAAAACTACCCGCCTTGAGCATTGCAAAAATCGGCAGATTCGCGCCACTTTTCCTTATTATCATACACGCATATTGTTATTGGACCGTGCGCGATCTTGGGCACTCCCGCCCCGCATCATTTCCTTTACCCACATTTTAGTAGCTGTCGTACTTCAACCGTCGCCCACACTCCTCCAGCACTGACCTTATAGTAAAATTGCAGTAGCCGAGGCATTTGAACCATCGCCCTCCCTCGTCCACCACCATCTCCACCCACCATTACTAAAAAATTCAGTAGCCGCGGCGTATCCTCAAACACCACCCCCCTCCACAGTCCCCCACCCGCCCCCTCCCCCCTTGAACCCTAGCTCGCGGCCGTCGCCAGTGCCGCCGCCAACCCTGTCGGTCTGCCCGTTCCTCCTAGCTTAGATAATAAAGTTCAGGGTACCCAGCGATTCCCATACGGTCGCCCCATTCCCCTGAGTTTTTAGATGAGGCTTGCGGTGTCCCTCCCCGCCGGATCCACATCCCCTGCTCCAGAATGTCGCAGCCTAAGCTCGACCACGTATCCCGGGGAGCCCGACGAGCGTTCGGCCAAGAAGAGGTTTATCATGGCCTCTCCGGCGGACGTTGGCGAGGTGTCCGCTGTTCGCCCCAACCTGTCAATCCCGGAGCAACACATCGCCGCGAAAGCCGGCGAAGACGTTGACTATGTTGCCATGCCGAAGGCTTCATGTCAGCGGGCTAGCATATTACTGTATCTCGGGAAAGCTGGCTACAACATCAAGCTCGTCCACACCGATGGCTTCACGCGGGCCATGTCACAGGTTAAGTGGTCCATCCCCAACCCCTCTGGTTCAACCGTCGTCGATCTCTTCGACGGCCCTACCGCTGATCTCCTCCGCCAAGCGGTCAAGGATTTGCGACCTTTATACGCCATCGAGCCCATTTTGTCACTTCTGAAGGACACGTTCTACGGCGGCGGCTTGGGATCCTCAATTGCCAAGCCAGATCTCATCGACCACGACCATGAGGAGGGCACCCACGAAGGTTCTTCTAAGGTGAAACAGCCCATCTGTGACATCAGAGAGCGCACCATGGGTCTGTTCTCTTCCAACCGGAAGGATCCCGTCCATGAAATGTGAGGCAACATTCTATCAGCAAATCTTACCTTTTCTAGCTTGCCAACCCGTACCCTTTGTTGTAGTAGCATTTGCCGTGCGGTGCTTTAACTGTGTCGTGTTTAATTATTTCAGTTATGCAAAAATGTATTGTTCAATAGGTCTATGTGATGTTTAAGTATGAATTGTCCACTTTAGTTTCACGAATGGCTATATTTGGTTGTTTATAGTGAGTAGATGCCTTGTTTATCTGTATTTGGTTGTTAGGTTGGTTGGAGTGAGCATTTTTTCAGTTATCGAGCAGATGCCTTGTTTATCTGTATTTGGTTCTTAGTTTGGTTGCAGTGAGTATTTGTCCAGTTATCAAGCAGATGCCTTGTTTATGTGTATTTGGTTGTTAGGTTGTTTTTTTAGCATTTGTCCAGTTGTCAAGCAGATGCCTTGTTTATCTGTATTTGGTTGTTAGGTTACTTTTTTAGCATTTGTCCAGTTATCAAGCAGATGCCTTGTTTATCTTTATATGCTTGTTAGGTTGGTTGCAGTGAGCATTTGTCCAGTTTTCAAGCATATGCCATGTTTATCTGTATTTGCTTGTTAGGTTGGTTGCAGTGAGACTCTGTCCAGTTTTCAATGGCTATATTTGGTTGTTATACTGGTCATTTATGCCTTGTTTATTTCAGTTATTCACAATGTGTTGTTCATTATGTGCAAGTCGCAACTGTGCCGCTCGACTACATCAATACCAGTTTGAACGGCTATATTTGGTTCCAGTTATTCCTGGTGTAGTTAACACATGCCCTTTATTTCAGTTTTACACATTTATCCAGTGTGATGTTTAAGCATTACCTACGTTCTATTCATTTTCAACAATACCAGTTTGAATTGCAATATTTGATGGTTGTTAAGTCTGCTGTCGGTAACATTGCCTTCCATTTTATATCTGCTTTAACAGCATGCTGAAACCAACACATTCAAGCTATCATTTGGAGATGGTGTTGTTTACCTTTGCTATATTTGTTTGATGTTAAGATTGTTGTACTTATCATGCCTTTCCACTACTTATGCAGGACAACAATGGGAGTGGCCACCATTTTCCGCCGACGTTAGCTTCATCCCTCGGCTTGTACTCCCCCCGTCGTTCCATAATTGTCGGTGGGAAACGACACCTATGGGTTCACTGGAATCCCTTCTACGGTTGGCGGGCACGGGGTTGTGAGAAGAGCAGGTCTAACAGCAAGCACACGGATCGTTTACCCAGGTTCGGGCCGCGGGGAGGCGTAATACCCTAGTCCTGCTTTGGTGGATGTATTGAGTGTTCTTGTGTTGTTGAGCTAGCTATGGGGTGTAACTTGCCCATAAAAGCCGAATCCCTCTCCTGGTCGCCTCGGGCCTCCTTTTATAGGCAAAAGGGGTTGCCACAGTGGCACACAGGAGGTGGAAAGGTCTACAGTGCGCAAGCTTATCGCCTGGCATTAGGGAACAAGGTGCATTAAGTGCGCTACTTAGGTGTCCATCAGCTTTATTGGGGACGGGAACGAGGCCCGTCCCGTCCATCGCCGCTCCGCCTCGCTTCGACACGCGCCCAGGCCAGCGATGCATGCAGCGCCATGTAGGCAAGCACGCAGCTGAGATGGCGCGGTGGTGGAGTCTTCACGAAGATCTGCATGCCACCGCGCAGGTGCTTGCTGAGTTGGCCTGGAAGCCGCATGTTGCCACGCAGGTGCCTGCCCAGCTGGTTGGGCTGGCAGCTGCATGCGAACGCCGGCAGAGTCTTGGTTGACGCAGGCCTGGCTGTGGCCCCGCTGATGTCCTCGGCAAGGGCCTTGCCGGGGGCCCGGCAAGGGTCTTGCCGTGGCGTTGCAGTCGTCCCCGGCAGGGCGCTTGCCGGGGGTCTTGTGGACCCCCCGGCTAGGATCCCGCCGAGGGTCGTCATCTTCTGGTCCTCATCTGATCATGTGTGTTTATGATCTTGACAAAGATCTGCATGCCACCACGGGGGTGCCTCCCGAGCCTTGGTTCCAATGTAGTTGTTGACGGCATTTGGAACCCCTGGGCTCAAGGGTGGCTCGCTCCGCTGGTGTTGGGCAAGTTGCCCCGGCAAGGCTCTTGCCGGGGGAGTCCGCCTTGCCCCCTTGCTATCTTGTGTTTCTGGTCTTGGCGTCGCCTTGGTTGTCTTGTGCTTCGGCTTCTCTCCGGCTCCCTTCCTCTGCCTTGCTTAGTGTGGCCGCGGCGCGCGGCTCCGACTGCCCGTGCACAAGTAAAGGGGTACAAAGGAGTGCCCCTACTTTTGTACACCGACATGAGCCACCGGGCCTGGGCCACACATAAGCGCGACACGTTGTTGGGCCAGGCCCAAAATGGTGCGGGTAGGTGGGGTGGATTTTTACCGTAGTAACTCTTCGTCCGCTGCGCTTCCCCATGACCCGCATTGAACGCGCGACATGGAGGGTCATGCGTGACGTGGGGGGTCATGCGTGGGGCGGTTCCCGCACACATGCGTCACATCGTGGTTAATGGGAAAAGAGGCGGCCTGCGTCTTCCCCGTAAAAAGGAATAACCGCGGGCGCGCTGCTCATTTACCCTTCGTGCTTTCCCCAATCTCGGAACTGTCGCTCCCTTCTCCTTCCTTCGCAAGCCTTTGCCCTTGCTCGCCGTCACTGTGCCTTCGCCGTCCTCTGTCCTTTGCCTCTCGCAGCCGCCATGGCCCCCAAATCCACCAAGGGCAAGGGGGTGGCTAAGGATGTCGGGGCGTCGAAGCAGTCGGAGAGCGAGTCGGCGGTGCGGCGGATGCAGCTCGCCTACTTCCCCTTGACGGTCGACGTGTTCGAACTCCGGAACTGCTTCAAGCCCCTATGGGGGTGCAAGACGGGTGGGGGAGACTAGCCACACGCGTCATCCCCGCCAATTGCACCGAGGCCGCCCCGAATCGGTACCCATTTTTCGTTGATTACTTCTCCTGTGGGCTCTGTCCCCCTTTCTCCGATTTCTTCAGCGACATCATGCACACCTATGGCTTCCGCCTTTTGGATTTTACTCCAAATGTCGTGGCGTGCATGGCCCTTTTTGCTCATCTCTGCGAGGGCTTCGCTGGAGTGCACCCCAACACAGCGCTCTTCCGCCACTACTTCTTCCCTCAGATCCAAAAGGGGGGCGCCATTTCCGGTTATGTCACCTGGATCCCAAGGTCCAAGAGGACATACCCGGATGGCGCTCAGAAGGAGAGGTGGGAGGAGTGGCGGGGCCGGTGGTGCTGGATTGAAGAGAAGGATCCGCTGGACTTCTGCCGGGTCCGCCACGCACCGCCGGTCCGTAGGGACGACTGGAGCGACGTCGACGTCGACGACAAGAAGCTCACGGTTGCCACCACCAGGATTCTCCGTCTCACCGAGGCCGGGCTCATCCTTGAGATGATCAGGGTGGATTTCATCCGCCGCTGAATCGCTCCGCTGCACAACAAGGGGAGGCCAGCCTGGCTCTTCATGAACACCACCGACAACATGAGGCTCCGCCCCGGCTTGGACCACAACCTCACAGTGATGGGCCAGGCCCACTTCTGCCAGCGGCTCTTCCAGCTTGACATGAACCGCGACGGTGAGGTCGAGCGGTCCGGCAAGGCCGCAAGGGCTGCCACGAATGTCGGCAAGCCCGCCAGGGGGCCCCTGTTCAAGTTGCCGGCGGGGGTGGTCCCGCTGAGCAACAACTCGCGTCGGAGCGACATCATCACCATGATGCCGGAGTTCAACGTGCACGGCCTCGTCCCAAATTGGGACGAGCCGCCGGAGGATCAGGTGCAGGAATTTTTCGACACCCTGGAGGAGAAGTACGTCACCGCCGAGCCGCGGCTCATCCAGAACACCACCCATGCGGAGCTGGACTACATCGCCGCCAGGGCGGTGGAGGCGGAGCTTGCCAAGGAAGTCGGCAGCACCGGCGGCGTAGAGGACAAGGCCGCGGCAGAAGCGGAGGAGAAGGAGCTCGCCCAGTGGGCGGAGGCCGCTGGGGAGGCCAGCAGCGCCGGCACCGGGGCCCCTCTCGTCGAAGATGTGGTCGACGAGTCATCGGAGGAGGAGGCCGAGGCCGTCGACCCTCCAGCCACGGGGAGAGGGCGAGTCCTGCGACGGGCCACCTCTAGCGAGCCGGTCTGGCCCGGCAGGGCCGTACAACCGCGACAAGCCCAGGAGGGGTCCGGGTGCCAGACAAGGGCCGCGGTGGCGAAGAAGTCGGTGAAGGCCGCGGTGGCGAAGAAGAGAGCAACTGCCTCTTCTTCGTCCAAACGCCCTCGGACTCCATCAGCTTCCCCTCCTCCGGAAGATGATGACGCAGAGGTCACCTTCGACTTCGGGTCCCTCAGCCCAAGGAGGAAGAGGAAGGTAGCAGAGGAGGAGGTGGAGGACGAGTAAGTATCTTGTTCCTTTCTGTCATCTCCATCCCCCTCAGACCGTGCCGCTTATCTCGACTTGTTTTCATCTTTGCAGGGACGCGGAGATGCTGGCCCAGAGGGTGAAGAGGGCCAAGGCTTCGGCGGGCGGCCAGCCCCTAGCAGGCGCTGCTGGCGCACCGCTGGTGGTGTTGAGCAGTCCAAACAGCAGCCCCCGGCACAACCCCCAGCATAAGTCCATCACTCGCCCCTCATCGACGTGTGTTAGGGGCACAATCCCTTGGTGCTAACCTTGCCGTGATTGCAGGAGGGGGACAGCAGCAAGAGGAGCCACAGAGGGCTACCCCCAACACGCCGCCCCCATCGACCACGCCACCCCGATGGTCGTCCCCAGCAAGGGCGCCAAGCACCGAGCCCATGCACACGGAGGAGGAGGAGGCGAACTCGGGCGCTGGTGGATTTGCCTCGGCGCCAAACATCTGCGCGGAGGGGACCTCTGCTTCCCAGCCCGGCACGGGTAAGTCACTTGCCTTCCGTCCCTGTTCTTTTTTTCTGTTCTTTCTGAATCTTGATCTTGGCCTCGCCTCATCCCCTTCTCGGTATCTAGATTTCCCCTCGGTGGACCCAGAGGACATTGACACCGTCATCGAGGATGTCGCCAAGGATGCTGCGGCGAAGGCCGAGAAAATTGTTGCCGAGGAGACCGCCAAGGGCGCTGCTGAGGACGCCGCCAGGGGCCCCGCCGGGGAGTCCGGCAAGGCCACTGCCGAGGAGGCCGGCAAGGGGCCTGCCGGGGAGGCCGGCAAGTCCGCTGCCGAGGAGGAGGTGGTTGATGACCAGCCTTCCTCCTCCATTGCCTCTGGCTCTGGAAGGTATCTGAAGGTAGGTGACGACCTTTTCGTCCACCTTCCAGGGGCGTCGAGCTCCAGGGCGCCCGTCGAGGGAGAGGTGTTCGACGAGGAGGTGCTTGCTGCCGTCGGGCTCGAGGTTGTTGATGAGCTGGGCACCGGTGGTGATGGTTCTCAGGAGGAGCGGCTTCTCCAGGCCATGGGCGCCAATTTTCGGAAGCTCCAGGCGCTCCACCGCGCCCGCCTGGACAAGGCCAAGTCCAGGATGGCAACGGTTGACAAGGCGGAGGCGGACCTCAAGGTGCGCGTCACCGAGACACAGACTTGGTTCCGCCAGGCTTGTGAGGAGCTGAAAGTCGCCCAGGGTGAGCTGGCCAAGCGCGACGTGGAGATCACCATGAAGCGGGCCGACATCGAGAAGGCCCAGGAGACGGCGGAGAGCTTGGCCGCCGCAGCCGAGGCCGCTCGGACCCAGCACCAGGCCACGCTAAACTCCCAGGAGGAGGACCTTGCCGTGCGTGAGGAGAAGCTTGCCGCAACGCTCCGCGGCAAGGATGAGGAGGTGGAGAAGCTCGTCGTGCAGCGGACCCAAGAGCTGGAGCAGAGGCACAGAGAGGCGCTCGATGCCCAGGCTCTGGTTCACGCCGGCACGGTGAAGGAGCTGGAGGTGGAGCGGGACGAGCTGAAGGACCAGGCCCTGAAGCTGTCCAAGGAGAAGGACACGCTCAACGGCGCCCTGGCAGAGGCACAAGGCGCGGCCGTCAGCAGGGCCGGGGAGCTCTCCGAGGCCAACAACTCCATCAAAGACCTGAAGCTGAAGCTGGATGGCCTTGAGGAGATGCTCTCAGAGGTCAGGGCTCGGGAGGAGACCCTGGCCAAGGATCTGGAGGCCGAGAAGCTGCAGCGGAAGAAAGAAGCCGCCAACCACAAGGATTTTGTGGATGGCGAGAATCGCTGGATCAGCCGCCTCGAGGACGTCGCCGACAGGATCACCACACAGCTGGCCACCATGGGTATGCCAAACGTGAGGTACGCCCCGGATCGCAGCATGACCTCCAACGCCAGGCTGACCCTATTCTTCGAGGGTGTCCTCAGGGCCCTGGAGCAGCTTCACTCCGACCGGGCGGCCTCCCTGGCCGATGAGTCCCGGAGGCTTTGCCGGGGTGCCATGACCAAGGTCCTCGCCAAGGTGGCGCACTGGAATCCTGACCTCGACTTTGAAGCCGCGCTGGAGAGCTTGCCGGAGGATGCGGACATCGCGGCGCTCAAGGAGTGTATCAAGCCCATCATCAGCCGCATCGACGGAATCTAGAGGGTGGAGGTCCAGCGCCGAGATTAGGCACCCTCATACGTCTCCAACGTATCTATAATTTTTTATTGTTCCATGCTATTATATTATCCATCTTGGATGTTTTATGGGCTTTACTATGCACTTTTATATTACTTTTGGGACTAACCTATTAACCCAGAGCCCAGTGCCAGTTTCTATTTTTTCCCCTTGTTTCAGTGTTTCGCAGAAAAGGAATATCAAACGGAGTCCAAACGGAATGAAACCTTCGGGAAAGTTATTTTGGAACGGAAGCAATCCAGGGGACTTGGAGTGCACGTCAGGGAATCAACGAGGAAGGCATGAGGCAGGGGGGCGCCCACCCTCCTGGGCGCGCCCTCCACCCTCGTGGGCCCCTCGTGGCTCCCCTGGCGTATTTCTTCCTCCTATATATACCAATATACCCTAAAACCATCGGGGAACAGAATAGATCGGGAGTTCCACCGCCGCAAGCCTCTGTAGCCACCAAAAACCAATCGGGACCCTGTTCCGGCACCCTGTCGGAGGGGGAATCCCTCTCCGGTGGCCATCTTCATCATCCCGGCGCTCTCCATGACGAGGAGGGAGTAGCTCACCCTCAGGTCTGAGGGTATGTACCAGTAGCTATGTGTTTGATCTCTCTCTCTCTCTCTCTCTCTCTCTCTCTCTCGTGTTCTTGAGGTGGTACGATCTTGATGTATCGCGAGCTTTGCTATTATAGTTGGATCTTATGATGTTTCTCCCCATCTACTCTCTTGCAATGAAGTTTTCCCTTTGAAGTTATCTTATCGGATTGAGTCTTTAAGGATTTGAGAACACTTGATGTATGTCTTGCATGTGCTTATCTGTGGTGACAATGGGATATCACGTGATCTACTTGATGTATGTTTTGGTGATCAACTTGCGGGTTCCGTGACCTCGTGAACTTATGCATAGGGGTTGGCACACGTTTTCGTCTTGACTCTCCGGTAGAAACTTTGGGGCACTCTTTGAAGTTCTTTGTGTTGGTTGAATAGATGAATCTGAGATTGTGTGATTCATATCGTATAATCATACCCACGGATACATGAGGTGACATTGGAGTATCTAGGTGACATTAGGGTTTTGGTTGATTTGTGTCTTAAGGTGTTATTCTAGTACGAACTCTATGATAGATTGAACGGAAAGAATAGCTTCATGTTATTTTACTACGGACTCTTGAATAGCTCGATCAGAAAGGATAACTTTGAGGTGGTTTCGTACCCTACAATAATCTCTTTGTTTGTTCCCCGCTATTAGTGACTTTGGAGTGACTCTTTGTTGCATATTGAGGGATAGTTATATGATCCAATTATGTTATTATTGTTCAGAGAACTTGCACTAGTGAAAGTATGAACCCTAGGCCTTGTTTCCTAGCATTGCAATACCGTTTGTGCTCACTTTTATCATTAGTTACCTTGCTGTTTTTATATTTTCAGATTACAAAAACCTATATATACCATCCATCTCTTCGCTGAACTAGTGCACCTATACAATTTACCATTGTATTGGGTGTGTTGGGGACACAAGAGACTCTTTGTTATTTGGTTGCAGGGTTGTTTGAAAGAGACCATCTTCATCCTACACCTCCCACGGATTGATAAACCTTAGGTCATCCACTTGAGGGAAATTTGCTACTGTCCTACAAACCTCTGCACTTGGAGGCCCAACAACGTCTACAAGAAGAAGGTTGTGTAGTAGACATCACACCCCGTTTCTCATTGCCGCTGCAGGTTCATGACCAAGACAATTTCTATCTTAGTTAGAACCGCGGCAACAATTTATGTAATACAACTCTGCAGTACTTTTGATACAATGCATGTTATTTTCCTGTTCGATTTTCCTTTGTATGTCCACCCTACTTAACCGGGTAGGCTTGCCGGCGCGTAAATCCAGGGCGGCATCTTGAGGACGGATCCCCAATGGCCTGCCGGGTGTGCTTGCTGCCGGGCGAACCACCTTGCCGCCCTTAACGCGGCCGCTCGAACTGTCGAGCTTGACTCGAGTCAGAATCGAGAGCGTTGCCAATTGTGGAAGGCTACCCTGCCACTCTCGACGCGGCCGCTTGAGCTGTTGAGCGGACTCGAAACAGAACAAGGGCGTTGCCAATTGCGGGAGGGCCCCTTTGCGTACAGGTTTTCCATACAAAGAACGAGATCTCCGAGGGGAATAACCTTATATAAAGAGGAATATTTGAAGTTCGGCATGACTTAGCTTTCCTGGCGCCGTACTGGCGCCCTTCGCGCTTGCAGGCGGCGCCGTCCTCTTAGCCGTCTTCTTCCTTAGAAACCATGGCCACGAGGAACTGCTAAGCTGGTTGCTAAACTAGATTATCACAACTGCGCCCCCTACCTGGCGCGCCAAAGATGTCGGTGGGAAACGACACCTATGGGATCACTGGAATCCCTTCTACGGTTGGCGGGCGCGGGGTTGTGAGAAGAGCAGGTCTAACAGCAAGCACACTGATCGTTTACCCAGGTTCGGGCCGCGGGGAGGCGTAATACCCTAGTCCTGCTTTGGTGGATGTATTGAGTGTTCTTGTGTTCTTGAGCTAGCTATGGGTGTAACTTGCCCAAAAAAGTCGAATCCCTCTCCTGGTCGCCTCGGGCCTCCTTTTATAGGCAAAAGGGGTTGCCACAGTGGCACACAGGAGGTGGAAAGGTCTACAGTGTGCAAGCTTATCGCCTGGCATTAGGGAACAAGGCGCATTAAATGCGCTACTTAGGTGTCCATCAGCTTTATTAGGGACGGGAACGAGGCCCGTTCCGTCCGTCGCCGCTCCGCCTCGCTTCGACACGCGCCTAGGCCAGCGATGCATGCAGCACCATGTAGGCAGGCAGGCAGCTGAGATGGCGCGGTGGTGGAGTCTTCACGAAGATCTGCATGCCACCACACAGGTGCTTGCTGAGTTGGCCTGGAAGCCGCATGTTGCCACGCAGGTGCCTGCCCAGCTGGTTGGGCTGGCAGCTGCATGCAAACAGCGGCGGAGTCTTGGTTGACGCGGGCCTGGCTGTGGCCCCGCTGATGTCCTCGGCAAGGGCCTTACCGGGGGCCCGGCAAGGGTCTTGCCGTGGCATTGCAGTCGTCCCCGGCAGGGCGCTTGCCGGGGGTCTTGTGGATCCCCCCGGCTAGGATCCCGCCGAGGGTCGTCGTCTTCTGGTCCTCATCTGATCGTGTGTGTTTATGATCTTGACAAAGATCTGCATGCCACCACGGGGGTGCCTCCCGAGCCTTGGTTCCAATGTAGTTGTTGACGGCATTTGGAACCCCTGGGCTCAAGGGTGGCTCGCTCCGCTGGTGTTGGGCTAGTTTCCCCGGCAAGGCTCTTGCCGGGGCTGCGGAGGCCGCCCCGGCAAGGGTCTTGCCGGGGGAGTCCGCCTCGCCCCCTTGTTGTCTTGTGTTTCTGGTCTAGGCGTCACCTTGGTTGTCTTATGCTTCGGCTTCTCTCCGGCTCCCTTCCTCTGCCCTGCTTAGTGTGGCCGCGGCGCGCGGCTCCGACTGCCCATGCACAAGTAAAGGGGTACAAAGGAGTGCCCCTACTTTTGTACACCGACAATAATGTAGTGCATATAGATCCAGGCATGCACACTAGTTAGCTTCTAATATTGACTTGTTGCTTGTAGGTACATATGCCCTTGGCAAGGATCCACGCATCGACCCTTTTTGCGTATGGGGCAATGAGATATTGATGAACATGCATCAAGTGAGGAAACTGATGAGGATTATTAGCAAAAAGTTACGAATGGTGGCAAGCAAATTATTTGTTTATGCTCTATCCAACACAACAGTGAGTGGTAGGATGGTGACTACAAAACTCTCCAGCCTTCTCTTTTTACTTCCCATAATGAGTTGTTAGACAACAATGTCTGAATCTTTTTCGTTCCTAGTGGTTCCCGAAGTAGTTCACTCAAGATTACCTCGCAAAGTACATGATTGGTGGACACGCAATGAAGGTTAAAGTATTTCATCCAGACTACAATGAGCATCGAGAAGTCCTAATGAATACAGTGAAGGATGGACGGGCAGCCGTCACAAGGGGTTGGCCTAGAGTCGTGCGTGCATTACGCATGGAGGAGGGCACAATATGGGCATTCCGCTTCACCTTCTCCGTCAACCAGGATGTCTTTCGCCTCTCTCTTTATAGTCTTTAGTATGACTGTGGTTCATCATTCTTTACTTGGTGCTTCTGTAGTTCTTCAGTATATGTACATGTGCATCAAATTATGGATTCCAGGTTGAACCTATATTTGTAATAAACATGGTTGGATATGAAATAAGTGATTGCCGACTTTCAAATTCAAAACATGTGATTTTTAAATTAGGGATTGATTGGATTAATTAGGGATAAATTAGGGATTACACTGCACACGGTTTGCGAAAGCGAAACGTCTGCGATATACGTGGAGATCAGAAACATTTCTAGGATCCACTACATGTGTGATCAATCTCCACTTCACACAGGACTTTCTCTTGAAAACTGTTTGCGTTAGGCCACCTTGCGCAAACGTTTACCACATAAAAAGTGTGTGTGATGGACAACCTTTGCCACACAGTTTCTTCTACCGTGTGTGATGCATTCAATAACACAAACGATAAAATTATTAATATCGTGTGCAATGGCAACACTATCACAAACGATTTAACGGGAAAAATTGTGTGTGATGTACCTCTGAATGGAAACATTGTCCTTGGAGCAACTGTGTGGGATGTACATACGAATGGAAACGTTTAGCGGGGACTGACTGTGTGGGATGTACTTGTGACCGGAAACAATTTAGCCGTATAATTGTATTTTTTTAGCTCTACTATACGTATTTTCGTATTTGAGCGCTTGCCGGTCGCACACGACTTCATTTTGCCGAGCGTGTGTGCCAGGGGGGCATATCCCCGACGGTTTCTGGGTCGTGTGGGAAGGACCCCCCTATCGCCCACACTCACTTGGCGAAGGTTCCAAATGCCATCGCGGAAAGGGGTTAAAAAACGTTTGTTTAGCACCGACGCGTACCAGTGTGTTACTATCTTTGCGAAGGTTGGCATAGATCGAGATTAGGATTTGTCACTCCGAGTATCGGAGAGGTATCTCTGGGCCCTCTCGGTAATGCACATCATGATAAGCCTTGCAAGCAATGTGACTAATGAGTTAGTTGCGGGATGATGCATTATGGAACGAGTAAAGAGACTTGCTGGTAACGAGATTGAACTAGGTATGAAGGTACCGACGATCAAATCTCGGGCAAGTAACATACCGATGACAAAGGAAATAACGTATGTTGTCATTACGGTTTGACCGATAAAGATCTTCGTAGAATATGTAGGAACCAATATGAGCATCCAGGTTCCGCTGTTGGTTATTGACCGGAGAGGTGTCTCAGTCATGTCTACATAGTTCCGTTGTTGGTTATTGACCGGAGTGCTTAACGTTCGATGATGATTTGTATTATATGAGTTATGTGATTTGGTGACGAATGTTGTTCAGAGTCCCGGATGAGATCACAAACATGATGAGGAGTCTTGAAATGGTCGAGAGGTAAAGATTCATATATAGGACGATAGTTTTGGGACACCGGAAGTGTTCTGGGGGTACCGGGTACGTATTGGGTCACCGGAAGGGGTTTCGGGCTACCCGGCAAGATATATGGGCTTAATGGGCCTACGCAGGGACAGACAAGCCCACAGGGGGCTGGTGCGCCCCTCCACCAGGCCGGCCAGGCCTAGGGAAGGCAAGGGAGGAGGGCTAGCCCCTCTTTCCTTCCCCTTCTCAAGGGAGAAAGGAAAGGGGGGCGCCACCTCCTCCTTCCTTCTCCTAGTGCCAAAACAAGGAAGGGGGGCGAATTGGGGTGGGAGCCCAAGTAGGATTCGGCCGACTTGGGCACCCCCTGGCTGCATCTTCCCCCCTCAAACCTATATATATGTGGGGAGGGGCGCCTAGAGGACACACAAACATCTGTTAGCCGTGTGCTTCGCCCCCCTCCACAGTTTACGCCTCCGGTCATATTCTCGTAGTGCTTAGGCGAAGCCCTGCGAATCACTTCACCATCACCATCAGCACGCCGTCGTGCTGACGAAACTCTCCCTCGACACTTTGCTAGATCAAGTGTTCGAGGGACGTCATCGAGCTGAACGTGTGCAGAACTTGGAGGTGTCATACGTTCGGTGCTTGATCGGTCGGAACGAGAAGAAGTTCGACTACAACAACCGCGTTGTCAAACGCTTCCGCTTTCGGTCTACGAGGTACATGGACCCACTCTCCCCCTCTCGTTGCTATGCATCTCCTAGATAGATCTTGCGTGAGCGTAGGAATTTTTTTGAAATTGCATGCTACGTTTCCCAACAGTGGCATCCGAGCCAGGTCTATGCGTAGATGATATGCACGAGTAGAACACAAAGAGTTGTGGGTGGTGATCGTCATACTGCTTACCACCAGTGTCTTATTTTGATTCGGCGGTATTGTTGGATGAAGCGGCCCGGACCAACCTTACATGACCACGTTCATGAGACCAGTTCCACCGACAGACATGCAACTAGTTTTGCATAAAGGTGGCTGGCGGGTGTCTGTTTCTCCAACTTTAGTTAAATCAAATTTGACTGCGACCGGTCCTTGTTGAAGGTTAAAACAACAAACTTGATAAATCACCGTTGTGGTTTTGATGCGTAGGTAAGAACGGTTCTTACTAGAAGCCCGTAGCAGCTACGTAAAACTTGCAACAACAAAGTAGAGGATGTCTAACTTGTTTTTTGCATGGCATGTTGTGATGTGATATGGTCAAGACATGATGTGATATACGTTATTGTATGAGATGATCATGTTTTGTAAAAGTTATCGGCAACTGGCAGGAGCCTTATGATTGTTGCTTTATTGTATGAAATGCAAACGCCATGTAATTACTTTACTTTATCACTATGCGTTAGTGATAGTTGTAGAAGCAATAGTTGGCGAGACGGCCACGATGCTACGATGGAGATCAAGGTGTCAAGCCGGTGACGATGGAGATCATGACAGTGCTTTGGAGATGGAGATCAAAGGCACAAGATGACGATGGCCATATCATGTCACATATTTTGATTGCATGTGATGTTTGTCTTTTTACGCATCTTATTTTGCTTAGTACGGCGGTAGCATTATAAGATGATCCCTCACTAAAATTTCAAGGTATAAGTGTTCTCCCTGAGTATGCACCGTTGCGACAGTTCGTCGTGCCGAGACACCATGTGATGATCGGGTGTGATAAGCTCTATGTTCACATACAACGGGTGCAAGACAGTTTTGCACATGCAGAATACTCAGGTTAAACTTAACGAGCCTAGCATGTACAGACATGGCCTCGAAACACTGGAGACCAAAAGGTCGAACGTGAATCATATAGTAGATATGATCAACATAGAGATGTTCACCATTAAAAACTACTCCATCTCACGTGATGATCGGACATGGTTTAGTTCATATGGATCATGTGATCATTTAGATGACTCGAGGGATGTCTATCTAAGTGGGAGTTCTTAAGTAATATGATTAATTGAACTTAATTTATCATGAACTTAGTCCTGATAGTTTTTGCATATTGATAACCCACAAGTATAGGGGATCGCAACAGTTTTCGAGTGTAGAGTATTCAACCCAAATTTATTGATTCGACACAAGGGGAGCCAAAGAATATTCTTGAGTATTAGCAAATGAGTTGTCAATTCAACCACACCTGAAAGACTTAATATCCGTAGCAAAGTATTTAGTAACAAAGTAGTATGGAAGTAACGGTAACAGTGGCAAAAGTAATAGTAGCAGTATTGAAGCAATCGTGACAGTGGCAACGGAAAAGTAACTTAGCAAAGATCAATATGTGAAAATCTCATAGGCAATGGATCAATGATGGATATTATGTCGGATGGCATTCATCATGCAACGATATAACATAGGGTGACACAGAACTAGCTCCAGTTCATCAATATAATGTAGGCATATATTCCGAATATAGTCATACGTGCTTATGGAAAAGAACTTGCATGACATCTTTTGTCCTACCCCCCCCCCCCCGTGGGAGGGGGTCCTATTGGAAACTAAGGGATATTACGACCTCCTTTTAATCGAGTACCGGACCAAAGAATTAGCACTTAGTGAATACATGAACTCCTCAAACTACGATCATCACCGGAAGTGGTCCCGACTATTGTCACTCCGAGGTTGCCGGATCATAACACGTAGTAGGTGACAATAACTTGCAGGATAGGGTCAAGAACACAAATATATTCATGAAAACATAATAGGTTCAGATCTGAAATCATGGCACTCGGGCCCTAGTGACAAGCATTAAGCATGGCAAAGTCATAGTAACATCAATCTTAGAACATAGTGGATACTAGGGATCAAACCCTAACAAAACTAACTCGATTACATGGTAAATCTCATCCAACCCATCATGGTCCAGCAAGCCTACGATGGAATTACTCACGAGCGACGGTGAGCATCATGAAGTTGGTGATGGAGGATGGTTGATGATGACGATGGCGACAGATTCCCCTCTCCGAAGCCCCGAACAGACTCCAGATCGTAAAACGCGATGAATCCTTCTCTCTAAATTTTTTCTCCCCGGAAGAGAATATATGGAGTTGGAGTTGAGGTCGGTGGAGGTCCAGGGGTCCCACAAGGTCGGAGGGCGCGCCCGAGGGGGTGGGCGCGCCCCCCCCCCCCCACCCTTGTGGCTAGGGTGTGGGTGAGGGAGTCCAGGATTTGGGGGTCGCCGGGCGTCCGGGCTATGTGATATGGGCCGGACTGATGGGCTATGAAGATGCAAGATAGAAGGCCTTCCCCCGTGTCTGGATGGGACTCTCCTTGGCGTGGATGGCAAGCTTGGCGATCGGATGTGAAGATTCCTTTCTTTGTAAACTGACTCTGTACAACCCTAGGCCCCTCCGTTGTCTATATAAACCGGAGGATTTAGTACGTAGGGGCAATCACAATCATACATGCTAGACATTTAGGGTTTAGCCATTACGATCTCGAGGTAGATCAACTCTTGTAACCCCTATACTCATCAAAGTCAATCAAGCAGGAAGTAGGGTATTACCTCCATTAAGAGGGCCCGAACCTGGGTAAACATCGTGTCCCCTGCCTCCTGTTACCTTCGATCCTCAGACGCACAGTTCGGGACCCCCTACCCGAGATCGGCCGGTTTTGACACTGACATTGGTGCTTTCATTGGGACTTCCTCTATGCTGTCGACAGAAGGTTCGATGGCTCGTTCGATCATCCACAACGATGCCGTCTCGGGGGAGACTTTCCTCCCCGGCCAAATTTTCGTATTCGGTGGCTTCGCACTGCGTGCCAACTCGACCAGCCACCTTGAGCAGAACGACAGCTGCGCCCCTGGTCATCAGATTAGTTTTGGAAATCTGAACTATGTCGCTGATATCCGAGGAGACTTGATCTTCGAAGGGTTCGTGGCCCTGACCGCCGCTCTGGCCTTAGATCTAGAGCAGACTACCAGGTCCGAAGACGGGAGTTTAGAGCCCGCCGGACTCCCTGCAATTATGGAACTTGCTACCGGAGATCTGGAGGGGACTGCGTCATCGGCAAACCCAAAGACGAACCGGGCTCCCCTTGTCGCTAAAGTGCCGGACTCTCCCTCGGACTCCAGATCCGAATTCTCGAGGTCCGCGTCAAGCGGGCGTGGCCAGGAGGCTCTCACCCCGGCCAGCCCCACGGACTCTCGCTTCCCTGTTCAAACCTTGCTCCTAAACGAGGCTCTGGACTTAATGCGATCCCTCGCCAATTACAGAGCAATCGCTTCTGAATTATGCCCAGCCCGGACTAGGGGTTGAGAGCGGGGAATTTTACATCCCACCCACCACCCACTTCATAGCCACTGTCGAAGACTTAACTGACATGCTGGACTACGCCTCCGAAGGCATCGACGGCATGGACGACGATGCGAGAGACGAACAAGGCCAAGACCCTACGTTATCGGACGTTGGACGGCCACCTCCACATATGATGTGTACATGGTAGACACACCCAAAGAGGATGACGACGACGACAAGAAGGATCCGGTTGAGGACAAGCCTGCTGAAGCACCTTCAAAGCGTCGACATCAGCGGCGTCGCTCAAAATCGCGTCACGAAAAAGATAGCAGGATGATTGGGAGGATGGGCAAGTTAACCCCGACGATCCAGTCGGGAACGAGGACTCGGAGGATAGTAACTACCTACCAATCTCCGAAGAGGATGTGAGCCTCGGTGACTAAGACTTCATCGTGCCGGAGGAACCCCTCGAACAAGAGCGCTTTAAGCGTCGGCTAATCGCCACTGCGAGAAGCCTAAAAAGGAAGCGGCAGCAACTCCAAGCCGAACATGATATGCTCAATGACAGATGGACTAAAGTCCTGGCAGCCGAGGAATATGGCCTCGAATGCCCAACCAAGAGCTACCCGAAGCGCAAGCTGCTACCACAATTTGACGATGAGGCCCTTGAGCCAAGACCGCCAAAGTATAAACCCGCTGACGAACCAGACCGACCACCACGTGGACGGGACAGACCGACTACTTACGCCGAACACCAGCCTGCGCCACCCCGCCGTCGAGGCAGGGAGGTAGCAGCCCCGGGCTATATCTATGACCTACGCAAGGACCTGGACAATAGAGCCGGTCGGACAAGATCAATCTATGGGTCAAGGGGGAGTGCTCCAACACGAGAGGACGGCCATCAGACCTGGCGCGACAGGCACAACCTCACCTGGGCCGAAAACCGCATTCGGACTTCATCCGAACTGCGCCGCGACATCGCTCGATACAGAGGCGCCGCACACCCCTTATGCTTCACCGATGAGGTGATGGAGCACCAGTTCCCTAAAGGGTTTAAACCCGTGAACATTGAATCATACAATGGTACTACAGATCCCGCAGTATGGATCGAAGATTTTCTTCTCCATATTCACATGGTCCGCGGTGATGATCTCCGTGCCATCAAATACGTCCCGCTAGAATTAAAGGGACCAGCACGGCACTAGTTAAACAACCTCCCAGAAAACTCTATTGGCAGCTGGGAAGACTTGGAGGATGCCTTTAGAGACAACTTCCAAGGTACCTATGTTCGGCCTCCAAACGTCGATGACCTTAGTCACATAGTCCAGCAACCCGGAGAATCAGCCCGGAAGCTATGGACCAGGTTCTTAATTAAAAAGAACCAAATTGTGGACTGTCCGGACGCTCATGTCTACTACACAACCTTCTTCTTGTAGACGTTGTTGGGCCTCCAAGTGCAGAGGCTTGTAGGACAGTAGCAAATTTCCCTCGAGTGGATGACTTAAGGTTTATCAATCCGTGGGAGGCGTAGGATGAAGATGGTCTCTCTAAAGCAACCCTGCAACCAAAGAACAAAGAGTCTCTTGTGTCCCCAACACACCCAATACAATGGTAAATTGTATAGGTGCACTAGTTCGGCGATACAAGGTAGATACAAGTGCAATATGGATGGTAGATATAGGTTTTTGTAATCTGAAAATATAAAAACAGCAAGGTAACAAGTGGTAAAAGTGAGCGTAAACGGTATTGCAATGCTAGGAAACAAGGCCTAGGGTTCATACTTTCACTAGTGCAAGTTCTCTCAACAATAATAACATAATGGGATCATATAACTATCCCTCAACATGCAAGAAAGAGTCACTCCAAAGTCACTAATAGCGGAGAACAAATGAAGAGATTATTGTAGGGTATGAAACCACCTCAAAGTTATTCTTTCTGATCGATCTATTCTAGAGTCCGTAGTAAAATAACACGAAGCTATTCTTTCCGTTCAATCTATCATAGAGTTCGTACTAGAATAACACCTTAAGACACAAATCAACCAAAACCCTAATGTCACCTAGATACTCCAATGTCACCTCAAGTATCTGTGGGTATGATTATACGATATGCATCACACAATCTCAGATTCATCTATTCAAACCAACAAAAAGTACTTCAAAGAGTGCCCCAAAGTTTCTACCGGAGAGTCAAGACGAAAACGTGTGCCAACCCCTATGCATAGGTTCATGGGCGGAACCCGCAAGTTGATCACCAAAACATACATCAAGTGGATCACGTGATATCCCATTGTCACCACAGATAAGCATAGCAAGACATACATCAAGTGTTCTCAAATCCTTAAAGACTCAATCCGATAAGATAACTTCAAAGGGAAAACTCAATCCATTATAAGAGAGTAGAGGGGGAGAAACATCATAAGATCCAACTATAATAGCAAAGCTCGCGATACATCAAGATCGTATCACCTCAAGAACACGAGAGAGACAGATCAAACACATACCTACTGGTACATACCCTCAGCCCCGAGGGCGAACTACTCCCTCCTCGTCATGGAGAGCGTCGGGATGATGAGATGGCCACCGGTGAGGGATCCCCCCCCCCTCCGGCAGGGTGCCGGAACAGGGTCCCGATTGGTTTTTGGTGGCTACAGAGGCTTGCGGCAGCGGAACTCCCGATCTATTCTGTTCCCCGATGGTTTTAGGGTATATGGATATATATAGGCGAAAGAAGTCGGTCAGGGGAGCCACGAGGGGCCCACGAGGGTGGAGGGCGCGCAAGGGGCCGGGTGGGCGCGCCCCCTGCCTCGTGCCTTCCTCGTTGCTTCCCTTACGTACACTCCAAGTCTTCTGGATTGCTTCCGTTCAAAAAATAACTCTCCCGAAGGTTTCATTCCGTTTGGACTCCGTTTGATATTCCTTTTCTGCGAAACACTAAAACAAGGGAAAAAACAGAAACTGGCACTGGGCTCTGGGTTAATAGGTTAGTCCCAAAAATAATATAAAAGTGCATAGTAAATCCCATTAAACATCCAAGATGGATAATATAATAGCATGAATACTTCATAAATTATAGATACGTTGGAGACGTATCAGCATCCCCAAGCTTAATTCCTGCTCGTCCTCGAGTAGGTAAATGATAAAAGAAAGAATTTATGAAATGTGAATGCTAGCAGGTGCATAAGTTTGATCAATGATAATTTCAATCACCTTTTCTAGCATCATTATATGTCATAACAGTAGCTCAACTCATATAACTTTTCATGATCAAGTAACAAACTATTCACATGTTAAAGTATAGATCATAAACTTTCTTGAAAACTAACAAACTATGTTCTCGGTCATCAAACATTTGGAATTCATCTTATTTTCAGGAAGAGTCTATGTCAGAGCTTTGATTTAGCAAACTCTACATACTCAACTATCATATAGTCTTCCATGATTGCTACCACTCAAAGCATATTTTTAGAACAAATAGTATTCATCGAACACAGAGAAAGATAGGGGCCTAATGTTTCGCCGCCCAACCTTTTACCTCAAGGGTAATGTCAACAATAATAATCCATGATCAAATGTATTTGAATGGCCATATATGCTTAGATCTTTCCATCACATGATGCTTGCCAACTAAAGAGTAGGTTGGAATGAGAAGGAATACTACTGACTCTTGCATAAAAGTAAAAGATAGGCCCTTCGCAGAAGGAAGCAGGGATTTGCAGATGTGCCAGAGCTCGAAGCAAAAATAGAGATGAAAATAATTTTGAGAGGTATGCTTTCATTGTCAACATAACAACCAAGAGTTCCCAATATCTTCCATACTAGATACATTATAGGCGGTTCCCTCGCAGAAAGGTAAAGTTTTTACTCCCCCTCCACCAACATTCACACTCCACGGCTTGTCCGAAACAACGGGTGCCGTCCAACCATCAACATTCCTAGGGGAGTTTTGTTTAAATTATTTGTGAATTTGTTTTTGATCTTTTGATCATAGGACTGGGCATCCCAGTTACCAGCCATTTTCTCGTGAATGATGAGCGGAGTCCACTCATCGTGAGAATAACCCACCTAGCATGGAAGATACTGACAACCCCTAGTCGCTACATGAGCGATTCGGGCATACAAAAAAAATTATTATTTGAAGGTTTAGAGTTTGGCACATGCAAATTTACTCGGAACGGCAGGTAAATACCGCATATAGGTAGATATGGTGGACACTCATGGAAGAAACTTGGTTCAAGGAATTTGGATGCACAAGCAGTATTCCCGCTTAGTACACATATTTTGGCTAGCAAAGGATTCTAAATAGTAAGCACCACATGTTAGAGGATCCATAACAATATAACTTCTATACAAATATACCCAAGCATAACTCATTATGTTGTCTTCCTTGTCCAACTTCAACTAATTTGCTCAGGTTTGAAAATAATTAATGGGGCTCACAATCATAGAAGATGTCCAAGATAGTATATTTATATGTGAAATCTCTCTTCCTTCAATATTCTTTCATGAATTGTTCAAGTGACCAATACAATGTTTGCTAACCTTCAAAAAATTTACCACCTCTACTTCTTATATGTGAAGTCATTACTCCCCATGGGATACGCATATGAAACATATATAATTTCAGATTTATGACATTCAAATCATTCAACCATTTACTCATAGGATATAAGTGAAACACACGAGTAAATGACAAACTACTCCAAAACGATATAAGTGAAGATCAATGAGTAGTTAAATAATTATGTAGCTATGTGAAGACTCTCTCTCATTTAATAATTTCAGATCTTGTATTTTATTCAAATAGCAAGCAAGGCTAAAGAAAATAAAATGACGCTCCAAGCAAAACACATATCATGTGGTGAATAAAAATATAGCTCCAAGTAAAGTTACCGATGAATGAAGACGAAAGAGGGGATGCCTTCCGGGGCATCCCCAAGCTTAGACGCTTGGTTATCCTTGGGCATCCCCAAGCTTAGGCTCTTGCCACTCCTTATTCCATAGTCCATCGAATCTTTACCCAAAACTTGAAAACTTCACAACACAAAACTTAACAGAAAACTCGTAAGCTCCGTTAGTATAAGAAAATAAATCACCACTTAGGTACTGTTGTGAACTCATTCTAAATTCATGTTGGTGTAATATCTACTGTATTCCAACTTCTCCATGGTTCATACCCTCCGATATTACTCATAGATTCATCAAAATAAGCAAACAAGACATAGAAAACAGAATCTGTCAAAAACAGAACAGTCTGTAGTAATCTGTAACTAACGCAAACTTCTGGAACTCAGAAAAATATACCAAAATAGGAAGACCTAGATAATTTGATTATTGATCTGCTGCAATTGGAATCAGTATTTTATCACGTTCTGGTGATTTTAAACAATTGTTTTCGTGAACAGAAAGTTTCTGGAATTTTCAGCAAGATCAAATAAATATCATCCAAGAAGATCCTATAGGTCTTACTTGGCACAAACACTAATTAAAACATAAAACCACATCTAACCAGAGGCTAGATCAAAAATTTATTACTAAACAGAACCAAAAATCAAGAAACAAAAATAAAATTGGGTTGCCTCCCAACAAGCGCTAACGTTTAACGCCCCTTGCTAGGCATGATGATTTCAATGATGCTCACATAAAAGATAAGAATTGAAACATAAAGAGAGCATCATGAAGAATATGACTAGAACATTTAAGTCTAACCCACTTCCTATGCATAGGGATTTTGTGAGCAAACAACTTATGGGAACAATAATCAATTTGCATAGGAAGGCAAAACAAGTGTAACTTCAAGATTTTCAACACATAGAGAGGAAACTTGATATTATTGTAATTCCTACAAGCATATGTTCCTCCCTCAAAATAAATTTCAGTAGCATCATGAATGAATTCAACAATATAAACATCACATAAAGCATTCTTTTCATGATCTACATGCATATAATTTTTATTACTCTCCACATAAGCAAATTTCTTCTCATGAATAGTAGTGGGAGCAAAACTCAACAAAATAACTATCATATGATTGAAAATTAAGATCAAGATGACAAGTTTCATGGTTATCATTATTCTTTAAAGCATACGTGTCATCACAATAATCATCATAGATAGGAGGCATGCTTTCATCATAGTAAGTTTTCTCATCAAAGCTTGGGGGACAAAAAATATCATCTTCATCAAACATAGCTTCCCCAAGCTTGTGGCTTTGCATATCATTAGCATCATGGATATTCAAGGAATTCATACTAAAAACATTGCAATCATGCTCATCATACAAAGATCTAGTAACAAACATTTTAATGCATTCTTCTTCTAGCAATTGAGCACAATTTTCCTTTCCATCATTCTCACAAAAGATATTAAAATGATGAAGCATATGAGTCACCCTTAATTCCATTTTTTGTAGTTTTCTTTTATAAACTAAACTAGTTATAAAACAATAAACAAAAAGATTCGATTGCAAGATCTAAAGATATACCTTCAAGCACTCACCTCCCCGGCAACGGTGTCATAAAAGAGCTTGATGTCTACTACACAACCTTCTTCTTGTAGACGTTGTTGGGCCTCCAAGTGCAGAGCTTGTAGGACAGTAGCAAATTTCCCTCAAGTGGATGACCTAAGGTTTATCAATCCGTGGGAGGCATAGGATGAAGATGGTCTCTCTCAAGCAACCCTGCAACCAAATAACAAAGAGTCTCTTGTGTCCCCAACACACCCAATACAATAGTAAATTGTATAGGTGCACTAGTTCGGCGATACAAGGTAGATACAAGTGCAATATGGATGGTAGATATAGGTTTTTGTAATCTGAAAATATAAAAACAGCAAGGTAACAAGTGGTAAAAGTGAGCATAAACGGTATTGCAATGCTAGGAAACAAGGCCTAGGGTTCATACTTTCACTAGTGCAAGTTCTATCAACAATAATAACATAATTGGATCATATAACTATCCCTCAACATGCAACAAAGAGTCACTCCAAAGTCACTAATAGCGGAGAACAAATGAAGAGATTATTGTAGGGTACGAAACCACCTCAAAGTTATTCTTTCTGATCGATCTATTCTAGAGTCCGTAGTAAAATAACACGAAGCTATTCTTTCCGTTCAATCTATCATAGAGTTCGTACTAGAATAACACCTTAAGACACAAATCAACCAAAACCCTAATGTCACCTAGATACTCCAATGTCACCTCAAGTATCCGTGGGTATGATTATACGATATGCATCACACAATCTCAGATTCATCTATTCAAACCAACACAAAGTACTTCAAAGAGTGCCCCAAAGTTTCTATCGGAGAGTCAAGACGAAAACGTGTGCCAACCCCTATGCATAGGTTCATGGGCGGAACCCACAAGTTGATCACCAAAACATACATCAAGTGGATCACGTGATATCCCATTGTCACCACAGATAAGCACGGCAAGACATACATCAAGTGTTCTCAAATCCTTAAAGACTCAATCCGATAAGATAACTTCAAAGGGAAAACTCAATCCATTACAAGAGAGTAGAGGGGGAGAAACATCATAAGATCCAACTATAATAGCAAAGCTCACGATACATCAAGATCGTATCACCTCAAGAACACGAGAGAGAGAGAGAGAGAGAGAGAGAGAGAGATCAAACACATAGCTACTGGTACATACCCTCAGCCCCAAGGGTGAACTACTCCCTCCTCGTCATGGAGAGCACCGGGATGATGAAGATGGCCACCGGTGAGGGATCCCCCCCTCCGGCAGGGTGCCGGAACAGGGTCCCGATTGGTTTTTGGTGGCTACAGAGGCTTGCAGCGGCGGCACTCCCGATCTATTATGTTCCCCGATGGTTTTATGGTATATGGATATATATAGGCGAAAGAAGTCGGTCAGGGGAGCCACGAGGGGCCCACGATGGTGGAGGGCGCGCCCCCCTGCCTCGTGCCTTCCTCGTTGCTTCCCTTACGTACACTCCAAGTCTTGTGGATTGCTTCCGTTCCAAAAATAACTCTCCCGAAGGTTTCATTTCGTTTGGACTCCGTTTGATATTCCTTTTCTGCGAAACACTGAAACAAGGGAAAAACAGAAACTGGCACTGGGCTCTGGGTTAATAGGTTAGTCCCAAAAATAATATAAAAGTGCATAGTAAAGCCCATTAAACATCCAAGATGGATAATATAATAGCATGAATACTTCATAAATTATAGATACATTGGAGACGTATCAGACACCGAAGCCCTCGCGGCCTTTAAACACAACGTCCGAGACAAGTGGCTCGCCCGACACCTCGGCCAAGAAAAACCGAAGTCCATGGCAGCCCTTACCGCACTTATGACCCGCTTTTGCGCGGGAGAAGATAGCTGGCTAGCTCGCAGAAGCAATAGCACTAGCGACCCTGGCACCTCCGAAGCCAGGGATGGCAACGGCAAGCCACGACGCAACAAACACAAGCGTCGAAGCAATCACGAAGATACCGAAGACACGGCGGTCAACACTGGATTCAGTGGCTCTAAACCCGGTCAGCGGAAGAAGTCATTCAAAGGAAACAAGGATGGTCCATCTAGTTTGGACAGAATACTCGATCGGCCTTGCCAGATTCATGGCACCCCTGATAAGCCTGCTAATCATACCAACAAGAATTGTTGGGTCTTTAAACAGGCCGGCAAGCTAAACGCCGAACATAAGGGGAAGGGGCTGCCCAGCGAGGACGACGATGAAGAGCCTCGCCCATCGAACACGGGGGACAGAAGAAATTTCCCCCCGAGGTAAAAATGGTGAATATGATATATGCTACACATATCCCCAAAAGGGAGTGCAAGCGCGCACTAAGGGACGTTTATGCCATAGAGCCAGTCGCCCAAAATTCAACCCATGGTCAGCCTGTCCGATCACTTTCGATCGCAGAGTCCATCCGACCAGTATCCATCATGGAGGTTTGGCACCATTGGTCCTCGACCCAATTATCGACGGATTCCATCTCACACGAGTCCTTATGGACGGCGGCAGCAGCCTTAACCTGCTTTATCAGGACACTGTCCGCAAAATGGGCATAGATTCATCAAGAATCAAGCCCACTAAAACCACCTTTAAAGGAGTAATACCTGGTGTTGAAGCCCGCTGCACGGGCTCAGTAACACTGGAAGTGGTCTTCGGTTCGCCGGACAACTTCCGAAGTGAAGGGTTGATCTTCGACGTCGTCCCTTTCCGCAGTGGTTATCATGCATTGCTCGGAAGAACCGCCTTCGCCCGCTTCAACGCGGTCCCGCATTATGCTTACCTAAAGCTCAAAATGCCTGGACCTCATGGCGTTATTACAGTCAATGGAAACATGGAGTGCTCCCTCCGTACCGAGGAGCATACCGCGGCTCTCGCAGCTAAAGCACATGGTGGCCTTATCAAGCCGAATACTACCCCGGCAGTTGAGCCCCCAGATACTATCAAATGAGTGTGGTCTACCCCACAGAACGACAGCCGGCTCGTCTAGAGGAAGATTAGCAATCCGGCCTCCGTCACAACCCCAGCTGGATGGCGGCATACGTACCACGCGTACATAACTATGAACTAAAGATACCATGGGCACGGACGGAGGCATACGGAAAACACGGTCCACGGCGCGGCTTGACCCTACCCGGACCATATATTCTTCCATCTTTTTCTTCTTGTTTTTCTTTTTCAGGTTCTTTACAACCCACACCACTCTTCGATGGTACTTAGGGCCCTTTTCCAGACCCCTCATATACAGTCGATTGTTGATCCTCTCAAAGGATCATACACCATGGGGAAAAGCGGCGCAGACGTGCGACAGAGTGTCCAAAGGATCTTCAAGATCATCTTCTCAAATTTAGGACCTGTATACAGCTTTCCCTTGTTCTCGGCATGTAAAATGGCCTTGATGCTTATGGCATCTTCTGTAAAAATACGTTTCGACGTACCAATCAGACTATAATGGAAATAGTTTCGCCCAACCTTGTTCGGTATTGGCTTATGTCTTAATCTGTTTTCCCACTTTATGTCTGAATTGGCATATACACCTTGGTACGACTTAAATCGCCAGGGGCTCTATTTCAAGCCATATATATTCTCAACAATAGAAAGTCCGAATACTCTCAGAGCATACTTCGGCGTCCCGAATACTGCATTATATGCATCGGCTCTGAATCACATCTTTGGTCAATAGTTGGGTTGCCCGGCTCCTGTGCTTGCTACCTTACGTTCCGTTTTTTCGACTAAGGTAGTAAAGGGAGAACTACTGCGATTGTGTTTTTGGCTGGCCCGGTCAAACACCTCAGTGGAGAAAGCCGAAAACTGACTGTCGTGATGCGGCGAGAGCTGGTCAGCAATTCGGTGACTTGCTAAATCTCTAGCGATTTCTTCCGTATTACATGAAGGGCTGGCTTTTTCCAGTCAAGCGTTTAAGGCATCCAAGTTCGATGCCCGCATACGCACCAGGGGCTACCCTACAGTCCCATTGTCAAACTCCTATGGCTAAGTGAGAATGATAAAACCGTATAATTCAATTGCCTGGTTTGCCGCGCTGCCACCTCCTTTACGGACCAAGACGTTGGGTCAAGTGTGGTCACGCGCTATTCCGAACACCCTTGTAGTATCTACGTGGGGGCCGAAGCCGACAACTGGTAAACTCTCAACAATTTAAAACGGCCGCACAAGGGGAATAACACTTTAAGATAAATGCATACAACATATTACACAGCTCGGGTTTATAATACATTGTCCGGGTAGCCCGGATACATTTACTTGAACATGATATCCTTCGAGCATTGACCCTCTATCAAACGGGCACCCTCGAGGACGTCTTCGAAATAACGCTCTGGCTTGCAGTGGTCCTTGCCTCCAGGCGGACCCTCAACCGCCACGACAGCGGCCTTCATCTTCGCCTAGTGCATCTTAACATGGGCAAAGGCCATTCGCGCACCTTCTATACACGCCGAGCACTTCACGGCCTCTACTCGGGGCAAGGCATCGCCAAGCCGCTTGACCAAGCCGAAGTAGCTGCTCGGAATGGGTCCGACTGGCCATAACCGGACTATGATGTCCTTCATGGCCAAACCGGACATCCTATGCTGCTCTGCTAGCTGCATCATCTGATTGTTCAGCAGCGCTGGTCGCTCCAGCGCAAAATACTGCGACCAGAAGAGCTTCTCCGTCGTGTTCCCTTCTTGGGCCCAGAAATACTGGGCGGCGTCGGCAGCACTCCTCGGGAGATCCGCAAAAGCGTCTAGAGCACTCCAGAGTCGATTTAGCAAAGCATATCTTCGACCGCCGAATATATTCTGTAAAAGAAAAGGCTTACCAACCGTTATCTGTTCGGCTTGCTTGATCTCCTCGCGAGCCGCCCGGGACTCGGACCTCGCCTCCTTCGCAGCTTGAAGAGCCTTGGTGAGTTCGGCCGCTTGGGCCTTGTTACTCTCCTCCAAGAACTCACACTTGTTGGTGGCGTCCTGGAGCGCTTGCTCTACTTGAGTAACCCTCGCCTCATACTGAAGGCGGGTGGCCTTTTTGGCCTCTACATCCGCAACCGCTTTCTCTGCGGCTGCTTTGCTTGCCCTCGCCTCCTCCTTGGCTTCGGCAAGGGCACTCTTGAGGGCCTCGACCTTGGTCGCGTTGCCTACAATCATTTACATAGCAGCGCATGAGCTTACACTCTGAGTTTGCATTGTAATTTAGGCTTGTAAAGGGGTCTTTTTAAAAAGCATACCTTGGGCCTCATCGAACCGCTTGTTTATACGATCGATCTCATCGTCAGCCAGCTTCAGTTTCCGCTGGAGTTTGGACACTTCAGCATCCTGAGCTGAAGCCGCCAACAGTGAAGCATGTTTATCAAAATAGATGAACGCGTTATCTCCGGCGACTATTTGATCCTCTATCTGGTTCTTTTTCCCGAAGACCCAAACAGAGTCTCCGGGGCTACTATCTATATACATGCATATTCCTCGAATACGAAAAGCGGCTAAGCATGTTATATCACTTACCTCAAAACTTGTTAACAGGCTACTGAAAGCTTCGTTCAGACCGCTTTTGGCGGACTGAACCTTCTCAACCACCGTACCCATCAGGGTACGGTGCTCTTCCATGACAGAAGCATGTTGAAGTGCTTCCCTCAACATATCCGGCGCCTCCGGATTGATAGAGGTCGCCGGTGGAGTCGGCACTCCCCCTTCCCTTGAAGGATGCTGCTCGCTCGACTCCGGAGCCATGTGGGTCTCCGGAGTGGTATTCGGCTGGGGGCTGGACTGATCCAGGCCCCCATCGTCAGTTTCCATGGGGGAAGTATCCCCCATGTTTTCGGCAGCTGAGGCATTACCCTCTGGTGCCGTTTAGCGGCCTTCCGCATCTCCCTGGCCTGGAGAAATCCTTTGGGACAACACCTCAGTGTCATCCGCGGCTCGTGGCGGAGAAGCTCGCGGAGGCGTTTCGCTCTCCATCATCTCCGGCGCCAACGAGTTTCCCAAAAACGACGATTGTTGGGGGAGATCACGGGCCGGACTGAAAATACGTAAATAAAATGTTATCCTACGATCTGTAAAAGGCCAGATGTATGTATAGTATCTTTAAATACTTACGATTCGGCCGGGGGCTCCGGCCTGAGGCGCCGCTCGGGGATGACTTCGGTGTCTGAATCCGAATCATCCGAAAGGGAAATCTTCCCCTTCTTGGACGCCTCCCCTTCTAGGTCCGCGGACGCCGCCCTTTTCTTCTCCCCCCCCCCCTTGAGGGGAGAATTGCTCTCCTCCTTTTCCTCTTCATCTTCATATCCCTCGTGGGAGGAGAGAACCTCGGTGTCTTCGGACGCGATGTCTGAAGTACCTTTACGGCGGAGGCCACTTCTGGCCTCCTTGCCCTTCTTCTTGGCCTTCTTCTCCGGCGCCTGGTACGGCGCCAGAACCAGCACCTTCGTTAGCAGAGGGATAGCTGGGTCTTCGGGCAGCGGAGCCGGACATTTGATCCGCTCCGCCTTCTTCATCCAGCCCTGAAGGAGAAAAGGAAGGCTTAGCATACTCCTCAAACCTACAAGTAGAGGTTATGTTTGGAAATCTGAAAACTTACTGGAGTGGCCGGGTGAGCGCAGTTGAGGCCGAGGTCTTCGGTCGTTCCCGGCCACGACTTCTGGGCCTTGAAAAGCAGCTTCCAGATTTCTTCGTGCGTCTTGCCGACGAATTGCTGCAGGGCCCGAGGGCCGGCCGGATTGAACTCCCACATATGGAAAGTCCGGTGCTAGCAGGGGAGAATCCAGCGAAAAAGCATCACCTGGATCACATCGGCGAGGCTGGTGTTCTTCTCTATCACGCCCTTGACATGCTTCTGCGTCGTCATCACCTCGTCGAACGATGCCCAGTCCAGGCCCTTTTTAACCCACGATGTGAGCCGCATTGGAGGCCCAGATTTGAACTCAGGAGTGGCGGCCCATGTGGTGTCACGAGGTTCTGTGACATAGAACCACTCCTGTTGCCATCCCTTCATGGTCTCCACGAAGGCCCCCTGGGGCCAGGTGACGTTGGGGAGCTTGCTCACCATGGCACCGCCACAATCCGTGTGTTGCCCGTCAACCACCTTCGGCTTCACGTTGAAAATCTTGAGCCACAAACCGAAGTGTGGAGGGATGTGGAGGAATGCCTCACACATGACGATAAACCCCGAGATGTGAAGGAAGGAGTTCGGGGCCAGATCGTGAAAATCCAGCCCATAATAGAACATGAGACCACGAACAAAGGGTGGAGGTGAAACCCTATCCCACAGAGAAAGTGAGGGAGGAACACAACCCTCTCACTAGGCTCTGGAGTGGGGATAACTTGCTCCTTGACCGGGAGTCTGTGTCTGATTTCCGCTATCAGGTACCTCGCCTCCCAGAGCTCCTTGATGTCCTTCTCTGTCACGGAGGGAGGTCATCCACTTGCCTTGCGAACCAGATCTGGACATGGCCGGAATATTTGGTGGCAGTGGGAGAGATTGGGACTTGGGCGCTAGAGCTCGGGAGCGGATGGGCTGAGGGAGGAAGAAGGCGTGGGGTAAAAAGATGGATCCTTATCTTCTTATAAAGGCAGTGAATATCAAGCGTCCCCCCACGAGCCTTAAAACTCGCCTATTCACAAGGGGTCGTGCAAACGGCACGGTTGGATTACCCACACCCGTATTGATGAGAATCCCGCAATAAGGGGACACGATCTCTGCTTTGACAAGACGTGTCAATGAAGACCGCGCCTCGAAATGCGAAGCGGGAGGCTAAAAACGGTTCGAAATAATAATAAGGACATAACATAATGTCTCGCCGAAAAAGCTGTCAGTAGACATGACTTATTTTGTTTAAATATTTTGCCCTTGTGGTTCAAGGTTGTGACTGTTATATAGAGCCGAACATAGTTCTTTTGACCGACTGCTTTGGATTATTCGGAGGAGGAACGACCTTGCAATGCCGAAGACAATCTGCACACCGGACATATCGTCATTGAAGCCTAGTTCAGGGGCTACTGAGGGAGTCCTGGATTAGGGGGTCCCCGGGCGTCCGGGCTATGCGATATGGGTCGGACTGATGAGCTGTGAAGATACAAGATAGAAGGCCTTCCCCGTGTCCGGATGGGACTCTCCTTGGAGTGGATGGCAAGCTTGGCGATTGGATGTGAAGATTCCTTTCTCTGTAAACCGACTCTGTACAACCCTAGGCCCCTCTGGTGTCTATATAAACCAGAGGGTTTAGTCCATAGGGGCAATCACAATCATACAGGATAGACATCTAGGGTTTAGCCATTACGATCTCGAGGTAGATCAACTCTTGTAACCCCTATACTCATCAAAGTCAATCAAGCAGGAAGTAGGGTATTACCTCCATTAAGAGGGCCCGAACCTGGGTAAACATCATGTCCCCTACCTCCTGTTACCTTCGATCCTCAGACGCATAGTTCGGGACCCCCTACCCGAGATCGGCCAGTTTTGACACCGACAGTGGCCCCCCTGCTGCTAATTCTTTCGCCAATATTTTTTATTAATTCCAAAACTTGGCTCCGTGAAGTTTCAGGTCATTCCGAGAACTTTTTATTCTACACAAAAATAACACCATGGCAATTTTGCTGAAAATAGCATCAGTCTGAGTTAGTTCCATTCAAATCATGCATATTAGAGTCCGTCAAAAGAGTTTGGAAAAGTAGATACGACAGAGACGTATCAACTCCCCCAAGCTTAAACCTTTGCTTGTCCTCAAGAAATTCAGTTGAGAAACTGAAAGTGATAAAAAAAACTTATACAAACTCTGTTCGATCTTGTTGTTGCAAATATGTAAAGCCAGCATTCAAGTTTTCAGCAAAGATTATGAACTGACCATATTCACAATACTCATATCAATGGCATAATCAACTAGCGGGCAATAATGATAAATCTCAGATGACAACACTTTTTCAAAACAATCATGATATGATATAACAAGATGGTATCTCGCTAGCCCTTTCTGAGACCGCAAAACATAAATGCAGAGCACCCCTGAAGATCAAGGACTCACTAGAAATTGTAATTCATGGCAAAAGAGATCCATTCATAGTCATACTCAATATAAATTAATAACAATGCACACAAATGACAGTGGGGCTCCCTAACTGGTGCTTTTTATAAGAGGAAGATGACTCAGCAATAAAAGTAAATAGATAGGCCCTTCGCAGAGGGAAGCAAGGACTTGGAGAGGTGCCAGAGCTCGAGTTTTGAAATAGAGATTGAATAATATTTTGAGCGGTATGCTTTCATTGTCAACATAACAACCAAGAGATCTTGGTATCTTCCATGTTACATACATTATAGGCGGTTCCCAAACAGAATGGTAAAGTTCATACTCCCCCACCACCAACAAGCACACTCCACGGCTGGTCCGAAACAACGGGTACCGTCCAACTAACAACAATCCTGGGGGAGTTTTGTTTGCAATTATTTTGATTTGATTTGCTTTGAGCATGGGACTGGGCATCCCAGCTACCAGCCATTTTCTCGTGAATGATGAGCGGAAGAATATTCTTGAGTATTAGCAATTGAGTTGTCAATTCAACCACACGCAAAAGACTTAATATCTGTAGCAAAGTAGTATGGAAGTAATGGTAACAGTGGCAAAAGTAACAGTAGCAGTATTGTAGCAATGGTAACAGTGGCAACAGAAAAGTAACTTAGCAAAGATCAATATGTGAAAAGCTCGTAGGCAATGGATCAATGATGGATAATTATGTTGGATGGCATTCATCATGCAACAGTTATAACATAGGGTGACACAGAACTAGCTCCAGTTCATCAATATAATGTAGGCATGTATTATGAATATAGTCATACGTGCTTATGGAAAAGAACTTGCATGACATCTTTTGTCCTACCCTCCCGTGGCAGCGGGGTCCTATTGGAAACTAAGGGATATTAAGGCCTACTTTAAATAGAGTACCGGACCAAAGCATTAGCACTTAGTGAATACATGAACTCCTCAAACTGCGGTCATCACCGGGAGTGGTCCTGACTATTGTCACTTTGGGGTTGCCGGATCATAACACGTAGTAGGTGACTATAACTTGCAGGATAGGATCAAGAACACAAATATATTCATGAAAACATAATAGGTTCAGATCTGAAAATCATGGCACTCGGGCCCTAGTGACAAGCATTAAGCATAGCAAAGTCATAGCAACATCAATCTTAGAACATAGTGGATACTAGGGATCAAACCCTAACAAAACTAACTCGATTACATGGTAAATCTCATCCAACCCATCACGGTCCAGCAAGCCTACGATGGAATTACTCACGAATGGCGGTGAGCGTCATGAAATTGGTGATGGAGGATGGTTGGTGATGACGATGGCAATGGATTCCCCTCTCCGGAGCCCCGAACGGACTCCAGATCTGCCCTCCCAAGGAAGAACAGGGCTTGGCGGCGGCTCCGTGTCGTAAAACATGATGAATCCTTCTCTCCATTTTTCTCCATGAAAGAGAATATATGAAGTTGGAGTTGAGGTCGGTGGAGGTCCAGGGGGCCCACAAGGTCGGAGGGCGCCCCCCCCCCACCCTTGTGGCTAGGGTTTGGGCCCCCTGCTGCTAATTCTTTTGCCAATATTTTTTATTAATTCCAAAACTTGGCTTCGTGAAGATTCAGGTCATTCCGAGAACTTTTTATTCTGCACAAAAATAACACCATGGCAATTCTGCTGAAAACAGTGTCAGTCTGGGTTAGTTTCATTCAAATCATGCAAATTTGAGTCCAAAACAAGGGCAAAAGAGTTTGGAAAAGTAGATACGACGGAGCTGTATCACATATCTATGTTGTAGATCAATGGCCCGTGCTACCGTTCCCTTAAATTTCAATGCGTTCCTAGAGAAAGCAAAGTTGAAAGATGATGGTAGCAACTACACGGATTGGTTCCGTAACTTGAGGATTATCCTCATTGCTGCACAGAAGAATTATGTCCTTGATGCACCGCTAGGTGACAAGCCCCCTCCCGCTAATGTAGACGCTTTGAATGTCTGGCAGACGCGGTCTGACGACTACTCTATAGTTCAGTGTGCCATGCTCTACGGCTTAGAATCGGGACTTCAAAGACATTTTGAACGTCATGGAGCATATGAGATGTTCCAGGAATTGAAGTTAATATTTCAAGCAAATGCCCGAGTTGAGAGATATGAAGTCTCCAACAATTTCTATAGCTACAAGATGGAGGAGAACAGTTCTGTCAGTGAACACATACTCAGAATGTCTGGGGTATCATAACCACTTGACTCAGATGGGAGTTAATCTTCCGGATAATAGTGTTATTGACAGAGTCCTTCAATCACTGCCAGCAAGCTACAAAGGCTTCGTGATGAACTATAATATGCAAGGGATGGATAAGACAATTCCCGAGATCTTCGCTATGCTCAAAGCTGCGGAGGTAGAAATCAAGAAAGAGCATCAAGTGTTGATGGTTAACAAGACCACTAGTTTCAAGAAAAAGGGCAAGGGAAAGAAGGGAAACTTCAAGAAGAATGGCAAGCAAGTTGTCACTCCCGGGAAGAAGCCCAATTCTGGACCCAAGCCTGAAACTAAGTGGTTCTACTTCAAAGGAACTGGTCACTGGAAGCGGAACTGCTCCAAGTATTTGGCGGATAGGAAGGATGGTGATACGTCCATTTTGCATCATGATTTTATATCGATATCTATCACATTATGGCTGTTATTACACGTTATGTCACAATACTTATGCCTATTCTCTCTTATTTTACAAGGTTTACATGAAGAGGGTGAATGCCGGCAGCTGGAATTCTGGGCTGGAAAAGGAGCAAATATTAGAGACCTATTCTGCACAACTCCAAAAGTCCTGAAACTCCACGAAAGTTATTTTTGGAAATAATAAAAAATACTGAGCAAAGAAAATACCAGAGGGGGCCCATGCGCCCTACCCCCTGGGCGCGCCCCCTGCCTCGTGGGCCCCCTGGTGGCCCTCCGGTGCCCATCTTCTGCTATATGAAGTCTTTCGTCTGAGAAAAAATCATAAACAAGCTTTCGGGACGAGACTCCCCCGCCACGAGGCGGAACCTTGGCGGAACCAATCTAGGGCTCTGGCGGAGCTGTTCTGCCGGGGACACTTCCCTCCGGGAGGGGGAAATCATCGCCATCGTCATCACCAACGCTCCTCTCATCGGGAGGGGGCCAATCTCAATCAACATCTTCACCAGCACCATCTCCTCTCAAACCCTAGTTCATCTCTTGTATCCAATTCTTGTCTCTAAGTCTGAGATTGGTACTTGTAGGTTGCTAGTAGTGTTGATTACTCCTTGTAGTTGATGCTAGTTGGTTTATTTGGTGGAAGATCATATGTTCAGATCCTATATGCATATTAATACTCCTCTGATTATGAACATGAATATGCTTTGTGAGTAGTTACGTTTGTTCCTGAGGACATGGGAGAAGTCTTGCTATTAGTAGTCATGTGAATTTGGTATTCGTTCGATATTTTGATGAGATGTATGTTGTCTCTCCTCTAGTGGTGTTATGTGAACGTCGACTACATGACACTTCACCATTATTTGGGCCTAGAGGAAGGCATTGGGAAGTAATAAGTAGATGATGGGTTGCTAGAGTGACAGAAGCTTAAACCCTAGTTTATGTGTTGCTTCGTAAGGGGTTGATTTGGATCCATATGCTTCATGCTATGGTTAGGTTTACCTTAATACTTATTTTGTAGTTGCGGATGCTTGCAATAGGGGTTAATCGTAAGTGGGATGCTTGTCCAAGTAAGGACAGCACCCAAGCACCGGTCCACCCACATATCAGATTATCAAAGTACCGAACGCGAATCATATGAGCGTGATGAAAACTAGCTTGACGATAATTCCCATGTGTCCTCGGGAGCGTTTTTCTCTATATAAGAATTTGTCCATGCTTGTCCTTTGCTACAAAAAGGATTGGGACACCTTGCTGCACTTTATTTACTTTTGTTACTTGTTGCTCGTTACAAATTATCTTATCACAAAACTATTTGTTACCTATAATTTTAGTGCTTGCAGAGAATACCTTGTTGAAAACCGCTTATCATTTCCTTCTGCTCCTCGTTGGGTTCGACACTCTTACTTATCGAAAGGACTACGATAGATCCCCTATACTTGTGGGTCATCAGATGGCAAAGTGAACAAAGGTATATTTGATATACATGTTACTTATGTGTACCTTACTAATGCTCATAGTAGCGCCTGGGTATTTGATACTGGTTCTGTTGCTCATATTTGCAACTCGAAACAGGGGCTACAGATTAAACGAAGATTGGCTAAGGACGAGGTGACGATGCGCTTCGGGAATGGTCCCAAGGTCGATGTGATCGCCGTCGGCACGCTACCTCTACATCTACCTTCGGGATTAGTTTTAGACCTCAATAATTGTTATTTGGTGCCAGCGTTGAGCATGAACATTATATCTGGATCTTGTTTGATGCGAGACGGTAATTCATTTAAATCAGAGAATAATGGTTGTTATATTTATATGAGTAATATCTTTTATGGTCATGCACCCTTGAAGAGTGGTCTATTTTTGTTGAATATCGATCGTGGTGATACACATATTCATAATATTGATGCCAAAAGATGCAAAGTTGATAATGATAGTGCAACATATTTGTGGCACAGCTGTTTAGGTCATATTGATGTAAAGCGCATGAAGAAACTCCATGCGGATGGACTTTTGGAATCACTTGATTACGAATCATTTGATGCTTGCGAACCATGCCTCATGGGCAAGATGACTAAGACTCCGTTCTCCGGAACAATGGAGCGAGCCACTGACTTATTGGAAATAATACATACCGATGTATGCGGTCCGATGAGTGTTGAGGCTCGCGGCGGGTATCGTTATTTTCTGACCTTCACAGCTGATTTGAGAACATATGGGTATATCTACTTAATGAAAAACAAGTCTGAAACAGTTGAAAAGTTCAAAGAATTTCAGAGTGAATTGGAGAATCATCGTAACAAGAAAATAAAGTTTCTACGGTCTGATCTCGGAGGCGAATATTTGAGTTATGAGTTTGGCCTTCATTTAAAACAATGTGGAATAGTTTCACAACTCAAGCCACCTGGAACACCACAGCGTAATGGTGTGTCCGAACGTCGTAACCATACTTTATTAGATATGTTGCGATCTATGATGTCTCTTACCTATTTACCACCATCGTTTTTGGGTTATGCATTAGAGACAGCCACATTCATGTTAAATAGGGCACCGTCTAAATCCGTTAAGACGACACCGTATGAACTATGGTTTGGCAAGAAACCTAAGCTGACGTTTCTTAAAGTTTGGGGTTGCGATGCTTATGTGAAAAAGCTTCAGCCTGATAAGCTCGAACCCGAATCGGAGAAGTGTGTCTTCATAGGATACCCAAAAGAAACTGTTGGGTACACCTACTATCACAGATCCGAAGGCAAGATCTTTGTTGCTAAGAATGGATCCTTTCTAGAGAAGGAGTTTCTCTCGAAAGAAGTGAGTGGGAGGAAAGTAGAACTTGATGAGGTAACTGTACCTTCTCTTGAATTGGGAAGTAGCTCATCACAGAAAACCGTTCCCGTGATGCCTGCACCAACTAGAGAGGAAGCTAATGATGATGATCATGAAACTTCAGATCAAGTTACTACCGAACCTCGCGTAGGTCAACCAGAGTACGTTCCGCACCAGAGTGGTATGGTAATCCTATTCTGGAAGTCATGTTACTAGACCATGATGAACCTACGAACTATGAGGAAGCGATGATGAGCCTAGATTCCGCAAAATGGCTTGAGGCCATGAAATCTGAGATGGGATCCATGTATGAGAACAAAGTATGGACTTTGGTTGACTTGCCCGATGATCGGCAAGCCATAGAGAATAAATGGATCTTCAACAAGAAGACTGACGCTTATGGTAATGTTACCGTCTACAAAGCTCGACTTGTTGCAAAAGGTTTTCGACAAGTTCAAGGAGTTGACTACGATGAGACTTTATCACCCGTAGCGATGCTTAAGTCTGTCCGAATCATGTTAGCAATTGCCGCATTTTATGATTATGAAATCTGGCATATGGACGTCAAAACTGCATTCCTTAATGGATTTCTTAAAGAAGAGTTGTATATGATGCAACTAGAAGGTTTTGTTGATCCTAAAGGTGCTAACAAAGTGTGCAAGCTCCAGCAATCCATTTATGGACTAGTGCAAGCATCTCAGAGTTGGAATATACGCTTTGATGAGGTGATCAAAGCATATGGTTTTATACAGACTTTTGGAGAAGCTTGTATTTACAAGAAAGTGAGTGGGAGCTCTGTAGCATTTCTAATCTTAAATGTGGATGACATCTTGTTGATTGGAAATGATATAGAATTTCTGGATAGCTTAAAAGGATACTTGAATAAGAGTTTTTCAATGAAGGACCTCGGTGAAGCTGCTTATATATTGGGCATCAAGATCTATAGAGATAGATCAAGACGCTTAATTGGACTTTCACAAAGCACATACCTTGATAAAGTTTTGAAGAAGTTCAAAATGGATCAATCAAAGAAAGGGTTCTTGCTTGTGTTACAAGGTGTGAAGTTGAGTCACACTCAATGCCCGACCACGGCAGAAGATAGAGAGAAAATGAAAGGAATTCCCTATGCCTCAACCATAGGTTCTATCATGTATGCAATGTTGTGTACCAGACCTGATGTGTGCCTTGCTATAAGTATAGCAGGGAGGTACTAAAGTAATCCAAGAGTGGATCACTGGACAGCGGTCAAGAACATCCTGAAGTACCTAAAAAGGACTAAGAATATGTTTCTCGTTTATGGAGGTGACAAAGAGCTCGTCGTAAATGGTTACGTCGATGCTAGCTTTGACACTGATCCGGATGACTCTAAGTCACAAACCAGATACATATTTATATTGAATGGTGGAGCTGTCAGTTGGTGCAGTTCCAAGAAAAGCGTCGTGGCGGGATCTATGTGTGAAGCGGAGTACATAACTGCTTCGGAAGCAGCGAATGAAGGAGTCTGGATGAAGGAGTTCATATCCGATCTAGGTGTAATACCTAGTGCATCGGGTCCAATGAAAATCTTTTGTGACAATACTGGAGCAATTGCCTTGGCGAAGGAATCCAGATTTCACAAAAGAACCAAACACATCAACAGACGCTTCAACTCCATCCGTGATCAAGTCAAGGAGGGAGACATAGAGATTTGCAAAATACATACGGGTCTGAATGTGGCAGACCCGTTGACTAAGCCTCTTCCACGAGCAAAACATGATCAGCACCAAGACTCCATGGGTGTTAGAATCATTACAATGTAATCTAGATTATTGACTCTAGTGCAAGTAGGAGACTGAAGGAAATATGCCCTAGAGGTAATAATAAAGTTGTTATTTATATTTCCTTATATCATGATAAATGTTTAGTATTCATGCTGGAATTGTATTAACCGAAAACTTGATACATGTGTGGATACATAGACAAAGCACAGTGTCCCTAGTAAGCCTCTACTAGACTAGCTCGTTAATCAAAGATGGTTAAGTTTCCTAACCATAAACATGTGTTGTCATTTGATGAACGGGATCACATCATTAGGAGAATGATGTGATGGACAAGACCCATCCGTTAGCTTAGCATGTTGATCATTAAGTTTTATTGCTATTACTTTCTTCATGACTTATACATATTCCTTTGACTATGACATTATGCAACTCCCGGATACCGGAGGAATACCTTGTGTTCTATCAAACGTCACAACATAACTAGGTGATTATAAAGATGCTCTACAGGTATCTCCGAAGGTGTTTGTTGGGTTGGCATAGATCGAGATTAGGATTTGTCACTCCGAGTATCGGAGTGGTATGTCTAGGCCCTTTCGGTAATGCACATCATGATAAGCCTTGCAAGAAATCTGACTAATGAGTTAGTTGTGGGATGATGCATTACGGAACGAGTAAAGAGACTTGCTGATAACAAGATTGAACTAGGTATGAAGATATCGACGATCGAATCTCGGGCAAGTAACATACCTATGACAAAGGGAATAACGTATGTTGTCATTACGGTTTGGCTGATAAAGATCTTCATAGAATATGTAGGGACCAATATGAGCATCTAGGTTCCGCTGTTGGTTATCGACCCGAGAGGTGTCTCGGTCATGTCTACATAGTTCTCGAACTCGTAGGGTCCGCACGCTTAACGTTCGATGACGATTTGTATTATATGAGTTATGTGATTTGGTGACCGAATGTTCTTCGGAGTCTCGGATGAGATCACGAACATGACGAGGAGTCTCGAAATGGTCGAGAGGTAAAGATTCATATATAGGACGATATTATTTGGACACCGGAAGTGTTTTGGGAGTACCGGGTACGTATCGGGTCATCGGAAGGGGTTTCGGGCTACCCCGGCAAGCTATATGGGCTTAATGGGCCTAGGGAGGGACAGACCAGCCCACAGGGGGCTGGTGCGCCCCTCCACTAGGCCGTCCAGCCCTAGGGAAGGCAAGGTAGGAGGGCTAGCCCCTCTTTCCTTCCCCTTCTCAAGGGAGAAAGGAAAGGGGGGCGCCACCTCCTCCTTCCTTCTCCTAGTGCCGAAACAAGGAAGGGGGCGAATTGGGGTGGGAGCCCAAGTAGGATTCGGCCTACTTGGGCACCCCTTGGCTGCCTCTCCCCCCTCAAACCTATATATATGTGGGGAGGGGGCGCCTAGAGGACACACAAACATCTGTTAGCCGTGTGCGGTGCCCCCTCCACAGTTTACACCTCTTGTCATATTGTCGTATTTCTTAGGCGAAGCCCTGCGCGGATCACTTCACCATCACCGTCACCACGCCGTCGTGCTGACGAAACTCTCCCTTGACACTTTGCTGCATCAAGAGTTCGAGGGACGTCATCGAGCTGAATGTGTGCAGAACTCAGAAGTGACGTACGTTCAGTGCTTGATCGGTCGGAACGAGAAGAAGTTCGACTACATCAACCGCGTTGTCAAATGTTTCCGCTTTCGGTCTACGAGGGTACGTGGACACACTCTCCCCCTCTCTTTGCTATGCATCTCCTAGATAGATCTTGCGTGAGCGTAGGTTTTTTTTTTAAATTGCATGCTACGTTTCCCACCACATTGAACTAATATACATTCAAGTTAAATATTTCAGAAAGTTCAATGATTGGCATGGCATGGACTAGAGATGTGGACCCCTCAAAATGCTAAGGACAAAGATTGGCAAAATCTCAAGACTCTTCATTTCTATTTTAGTGATCCAAGATCACATTGAGTCCATAGGAAAGCCAATACTATTATAAGGCGATGAGGTGTTGCTTAATGGTCTACTTGCTCAAAGTGCTTAGTGATATTGCTCCAAAACCCTCAGCCACTTTCTCGTTTCCACATATGTCCAAAACTCAAAGTCAAACTCGGCCCCACCGAAATGACCTATCCAGCACCACAGAGTTCATTTGACATTGCCACGGCCAGAAACCCTAGACAATTCGGTCACACCGATACGGATCTCGGTCTCACCGAGATGGCCCGCAAACTCTCTGTTGCCTGTTATAATTATTTCGGTTTCACCGAAATGTGCAATCGGTCCCACCGAGTTTGCTTGACCAACTCTCTGTTTGCTCTTTCCTGAAATCGGTCTCAACGAGTTCAAGCAATCAGTCTCACCGAGATGAGGTTTTGCCCTAGCCCTGGCATGTTGGTCCCACCGAGTTGTTCCTGTCAGTCCCACAGAGATTCCTAACATTCACATTTTGAACTGAATCGGTCTCACCGAGTTCTTCTATTCGATTTGACCGAGTTGGGTCAAATGTGTGTAACGGTTGTATTTTGTGTGGATGCTATATATACCCCTCCACCCCCTTCTCCATTTGAGAGAGAGCCTCAGAACGTGCCTACACTTGCACTACTCATTTTCTGAGAGAGAACCACCTACTCATGTGTTGATACCAAGACATTCCAATCCAACCACAAGAATCTTGATCTCTAGCCTTCCCCAAGTTGCTTTCCACTCAAATCATCTTTCCACCATAGCCAAATCTGTGAGAGAGAGTTGATTGTTGGGGAGACTATCATTTGAAGCACAAGAGCAAGGAGTTCATCATCAACACACCATATATTACCTTTTGGAGAGTGGTGTCTCCTAGATTAGTTAGGTGTCGCTTGGGAGCCTCCGACAAGATTGTGGAGTTGAACCAAGAAGTTTGTAAGGGCAAGGAGATCGCCTACTTCGTGAAGATCTACCCGAGTGAGGCAAGTCCTTCGTGGGCGATGGCCATGGTGGGATAGACAAGGTTGCTTCTTCGTGGACCCTTCGTGGGTGGAGCCCTCTGTGGACTCGCGCAACCATTACCCATCGTGGGTTGAAGTCTCCATCAACGTGGACGTACGATAGCACCACCTATCAGAACCACGCCAAAAATCTCCGTGTCTACATTGTGTTTGCTTTCTCCAAACCCTTCCCTTTTACCTTCATATGCAATGTTTTACTTTCCGTTGTTATACTCTTAGAATTGCATGTGTTGGTTGATTGCTTGACTTGTACTAGTTGCTAAAATCTGCGAACACTTAAAATTGGGAAAATGTTAGATTTTTATTTGGTCAAGTAGTCTAATCACCCCCCCCCCTCTAGACATACTTTCGATCCTACAAGTGGTATCAAAGATTTGGTCTCCATTTGCCTTGATTTCCATAGCTTTGGTGATCATAGCCTTGGTTTCACAACCTAGGAGAGTATGGCGTCTAGCGAGGGAAATTACCACCGTAGAGGTCCTTACTTTGATGGTACTAATTTTGCTAGTTGGAAGAATAAGATGAAATGCATATTCTTGGTCATAAGCCCGCCATTTGGGCTATTGTGCGTATTGGCTTGCAAGGTGAATACTTCGAGGATGGAAGAGAACCGGATCATGAAGCGTCCGCGGAAGAATTGAAGATGTTGCAATACAATGCTCAAGCTTGCGATATTCTCTTCAATGGATTGTGCCCCAAAGAATTCAACAAAATCAGTCCCCTTGAGGATGCAAAGGAAATTTGGGATACTTTGGTTGATATGCACGAAGGTACCGAGTCCGTAAAGGAATCCAAATTGGATGTGCTTCAAAGTCAACTTGACAAGTTCAAAATGAAGGATGGTGAAGGAGTCGCTGAGATGTACTCTAGGCTTGCTCTCATCACAAATGAGATTGTCGGCTTAGGAAGCAAAGAGATGACTGACAAACTCATCATCAAGAAGATCCTAAGAGCCTTGTATGGAAAATACGATACCGTGTGCACCTTGATCCAAATGATGCCCAATTACAAAGATCTCAAGCCAACGGAAGTCATTGGTAGAATTGTTGCTCATGAGATGTCACTCAAGGATAAGGAAGAGCTCCACAACAAGTAAAGTGGTGCTTATTAAGCTTCATGTGATGCTCCTACAACATCAAGTGAGAAACAAGTCTTCAATGAAGAATTGAGCTTAATGGTGAAGAACTTCAACAAGTTCTACAAGAGTAGAAGCAAAGAGAGAAGTTACAAGTCAAGGTCCTACAATGACAAAAGATCTTCTAGTCGCGATTGCAATTGCTACAATTGTGGAAGACTCGGACACTACTCCAATGAGTGTAAGGCTACCTACAAGAGAAGAGAAGATTCACCTAAGAGGAGAAGTAAAAGAGATGAATTTCCACCAAGAGAGAGAAGGAGTAGAGATGATCGTTATGAACGAAGACCCTCTCGTAGAAGCAAGGATTCGGAAAGGAAGGACAAGTCATCAAAGAGCTACACAAGATGAAGAAATCAAGCTCATGTGGTGAATGGGTATCCGGTTCCGACTCCGACAACTACTCCGAGAGAAGCTATCACTCTGACTCCGAATATACTCAAGATGAAGGTGTTGCCGGTCTTGCACTTGTGTCATCCAACTCCTACGATATATTTGACTCACCAAATGAAGGAATTGGAAGATGCTTCATGGCTAAAGGCCCTAAGGTATCACACCCTGAGTATGTTAATTTCAATAGTGATGAAGATGATTTGCTAGGTGATGATGATTTACTTGTTGACAACACTAGTGATGAAAACTATGATGAAATTTCTATTAATCATGCTAATCAAGATGAAACGAATGCCAATGATAAGAAGAAGACTGAGCGTCTAACTAAAGAACTAAACACTCTTAAGTTAGCTCATGGAACAATTCTAGAGGATCATCGAGAGCTTCTAAGGACTCATGAAAAGCTATGCTTCGAGAAGCTAAATTTAGAGCAAGAGCATGGGTTCTTAAAAGCAATCAATGATCATCTTCGAAAGAAGAGTTCTTCTTACATTGCCAAGCGTTTACTCTTGTCTACTTACATGCCACAAGTAAAATCTAGCAACAAGAGCAAGAAAGACTCTTCTTCTAGTAGTAACAATAATCATGCTAAATCCAATATTGTTGCTTCTAGTAGTTCTCTTGATTCCACTAATGATTCTCTTAGCCAAGTTACACTTGAGCAAGAAAATAGCTTATTGAAGGGAATTATAGAGAAAGGTGTTTACAAGAGCCTTGCCGGAAGTAAGCAATTTGAGGAAATTGTACACAGACAAGGAAGGCACCGGAAGAATCAAGGTGTTGGTTTTGAATGAAAGTTCAATGCTAGTGGAGTTGAGTGGGAAGAAGATAAATACCCCAAGACGAAGTTTGTTCCTCAACAAGACAAGTATGACCCCACTTCTTTCAAAGGAACACAAGCTCAAGATGATCTTCCACTACAAGACCACAAGCTAAAAGGCAAGGACAAGGTTCAAGAAGAGATTGACTCATTTGAAGAAGCTCCTAAGGCCATGGTCAAGTGGGTTCCCAAGACTACATCAAGTTCAACTTCATCAAGTATGACTACAACTCCAAGGATTCCCATCAAGTTGATGTGGATCCCAAAGAAGAAGAACTAGAGAGTCGGGTGACTCCGCCAACATACTTCACTCATATTCATTTTGGCAAGGACAAGTGCAATCAACTTTCATATCTCGCACTAGTTCAAGGAGTCACAAACCCTCTTGTTGGTAAGACAAGGGACAAGGTAACCTAATGCTTTCATGGACATCATTATATGTGTGTTTCACTCTATGTCTATGGATATCCTTGTGTTAAGGAACAAACCCATGTAGGTATTAAAAGTGCAACTCACTCTAATGGATTGCTCCAAATGATCTACATCAACACTGAGCATCCACATCTTCAACACCTACATGAAGTCATCATCGACAAAACCCAAGGTTAGTTCATCCCTCTAAGGGGGGATATCACATCTAGGAAGAGCTTTGCTCTAAGAATTGAGCTAAAGCAACTCTAATGATGTGAACACAACAATGCTTTATGTAAAAGTGGTAACCCCACTTGTGCTTAAACGATGAGTATGACCTAGGATCAAATGTTCTTATTTGACTCCCCTGTCAATATACTCATATATAGATAACCTAGTCATCGCCAATTGCTTGATAGATGCTAGAGTGTCTGTGCATGCATGCCACATGTTTTATTTGCCATCTTATTGTGTGAGCATGTTGGTTGTTTCTCCATTCGAGGACATCCATTTGTTGCTTTGAGTGCTTGGCTTTTCTTTTTGCCAAATGGATGGACAAGAATGCCTAAGTACTCCCTCTAGCTATCTATGATTTTTCTCATCTCAAACTCTATTCATGCTACATCACAAAGTTTGAACAAGTCGAATTCGGACCCTCCGGGCGAGGAGCACTTGGAGCCACCGATCCGTCAAGGGCTTAACTTCCAAAACCTCTTAATGCCTTTCGGCCAAACCAACCCACTCCTACTCGGTCTCACCGAATTCATTAAGTTGATCTAGGTTTTCATCTCGGTGCAACCGACTTGAACAATTCGGTCACGCTGAGTTGCAGCAACTGCTAGCAGTTTTGCATCTCGGTGCCACCGAGTCATTCCACTCAGTCACACCGACAGCGTCTAGGTATATATATCGTAGGTTGAAATTTTGGAAATTCCTCCAAACCATTCGTCGTCCGTGCCTCCCAGCACTGTTGCCCCCTTGATCTCCGGATCACCGCCGTCGTCGCCAGTAACCTTCTGCCACTGGTCTCTGCTGCCGTCAACGGAATCCTCACCGCCGTAGCAAGTCCATCGCCAAGTTAGGGTATGGATTTGACCCCTTTGTGCTTTCCATAACTTTGATTCTTGCACAAAGTATAATGCCTATGTTCTTCCCACGTATGAGATTGATCTATCCACCAAAAGAATTCCTTATAATAGATTTGATGCAAAAACTTAGGGTTAAGTTTCCGCTGAACTCATCTCGGGCCGACCGATCTAAGGATCTCGGTCACACCGATTGTCCCTGGCCATTGCACAAGTACAACTCGGTCTGACCGAAGTGTACGGATCGATGTGACTGAAATCACTTTCTCTATGAAACCCTAGCATGTCGGAGTCACTGAACTGCATTTTGGTCTGACCGAAACTATGTGTTTAGACTCTGTTAGTGCTTCGGTGTCACCGAGTTTGTCAAATCAGTAGCTCCGAAATGCCTTCTGCAGAAAACTAAAATTAAGTTTTTGTCTCAATATTTTTGCAAAATAAGCTGCACTTTGTGATGCTCATCCACTCTACCTATACCCATTTATTCACAGGGCCAGTTTCAGCTATGTCAGAGGGCAGTGATAGCCAGAATAAATCTGAAGAGCAGGGAAATCTCAGTGGGGGCACTAGTCCCTCAAGCAGTTATGATGAGGGGAGCAGAAGCACTCCCAGCAATTTGCCTAAGGCAGCCACGAGGACAAGGAAGAAGAGAACTTCTGAATTTGAGGATGAGGACTTTGTTATTGAGGAGGAAGTGACCTCTAAGAAAAAGGTACGCGAGTATGCTGCTGCTGCAACAAGCCTGGAATGCCCAAGAAAGCTCCACCTAGGAGAGCTCCAATGTCAAAAGCCAGAGCCTCAACTCAGGAAACCATGGAATTCACTCTTGAACCAAGAGAGGAAGAGGATGCTTGAGGAAAGAAGAGGAAGGAAAGGTTCAGAAAGACTATTGCCAAAGTCATTGGCAAACCTTCTATGATGAGAGAATCTGACGAAGATGAGGAGGAGGAAGAGGTTGTTGCACCTCCTGCCAAGACTCAAAAGCTTATGGGGGATGCCATAAGGACTGGGCTACTCCATCTAAGCCCAAGTCTGTCCCCAAGCCTTCAGCTCAAGCTCAAGCCCCCAAACCATCTACACCCAAGAGATCAACAAGAAACATCCCTGCTGCTGAGAAGAATAAGGCCCCAGTGCCTGAAGCTCAAGAAGAAGAAGAAGAGTCACAAGTGCTCAGAAAACTCAAACCCAAGATTCTAGATCATAGTGATGATCATCCTGTGGCAGAAAATATGAAGCTAAGAAAGGATGCAGGTCTCAGATTATGGAGACAGACAGATCCCTGTGCTACTAGGAGGAGAACTGTTGTGAACTACCGCTTTCACACAAAGGAACAACAAGATTTCTATGAGACAGTCTTGTTGGACAAGAAGCCCATTGTCTGTGACATGAAATGGGATGACTGGGAATACATTGATGATAATGAGGACTATTTCCCAGGTGTGCATGAGAGCTTCAGAATGAATGAAGTTGATAAGTTTGTTCGTCGGAAGTTGACTAAGTGGAACGATGAGATGATCATGCAATTCTACTCCACTGCTCACTTCTATCCTGATGGAAGGATTGTCTGGATGACTGAAGGTACAAGGTATCAATCTACTATCTCAGAATGGGCCAAGTTGATCAATGCCCCAAAGGAAGAGGGGAAGGACACTGATGTATATGCCAAGCCTAGGAAGGATCACAACTCCATGGCCAACATGTACAAGACTATTCCTGATGATGCCCTGGAGACACACAAGCTTGGATCAATATACTATCTATTGTCTGGCTTGACCACTATCAACACTATCTTGAGGCAAACTCTTTTGCCCAAGTCAGGAGATCATAGAATGATCTGTGGTCACTCAATCAATTTGCTTCACATGTTTGATGTACCTCAGAAGTTCAAGGTGATGAGTTTGATTGTTGAGACAGTGAAGAGAACAGCTACCGATCAGAAGAGATCATGTGTATATGCCCCTCACATTCAATTGTTGATCAATTCCAAGATGGGAACCAGGACATATCTTCTTGATAGAGAGTATCTTCCCCTGAGGCCCGATTTTGAGGACAATGAGGTTGTCATGGATGCATCCCATCCTACTTGTGCAGAAGCCTAGGAGAAGAGAGAGAAAGCAAAGTCTGCAAAAGCAGCAAAGGCAGAAAGTGCACCGGATGCCTCCACAATGATGCTCCAGACCAAGCAAGATCAACTCAGTTGTCTGCTTGAGGCTACAGTGAGAATTGAGAAGGGCTTGGCCACCCTGACTCGAAATCAAGAAAGTCTTGAGAGGATCATTGAGACTAAATTTCATGACCTAGATGTGAAGGTCACTGAGATTCAGACCATTGTGGAGAAGCTCCAAGAGGATGCTGAGGACAGGGATGATAGACGCTCGACAGACACATTCCAGAGAGTGCCAAGGGCACAAAGGTCAACAGCTGTGCTAGTTGCCGGATACTCCAGGACTACTATTTCAGCACCTGCAGCAACTGCCTCGCCACAGACATCTTCTGAAGCATTTGCAGATGCCCTCATCTCCATGTCGTCTACGCACACCAGAGCAACAAGCCAGAAGACCCCTTCAGGAGCTCCCGAAGATCGTTCCTAGAGTGCCGCATAGCACTATACGTTTTCAAACTTTTTGGTAACCTGTTGCCAAAGGGGGAGAAAGTGTATAGATCTTAGGCTTCGAGAGAGAGTGTCTTGCTCTTTTGTTGGTTTCATTTGCTACTCTTGCTACTTTGATCATTTGGTTGTTTGATTCCTATGCTACTATTTGTTATGCTCGTGAGATACTTACGTGATCATGTGTTTGATCATATTATGCCTTAATGTGTGCTTGCATAATTATATCTATGATATTTGTGTATGATCAATCACTTTTACCCTTGGTGATGAGTGCATGTTATTTAAATCTTATCATTTTGAGCGCTCACCAAGATGTATGTGACATGGAAGAGTGACCCATAATCCTAATCAATTGTGCATTTGCATTCAAAAGCAAATTTCAAATAACGCACAAATTTAGGGGGAGCTCTTGATTATCACATACTTCTCAAAGCGACGTTGTATTTCATTCATATTATCATTTGTCGAAGCTTTGATCTATATGTTGTCATCAATTACCAAAAAGAGGGAGATTGAAAGTGCAACTAATCTCCGGGTGGTTTTGCTAATTCATAACAACAGATAGCTCATTAAACTAATATCCATTCAAGTTAAATATTTCATAAAGTTCAATGATTGGCATGGCATGGACTAGAGATGTGGACCCCTCAAAATGCTAAGGACAAAGATTGGTAAAAGCTCAAGACTCTTTATTTCTATTTTAGTGATCCAAGATCACATTGAGTCCATAGGAAAGCCAATACTATTAAAAGGGGATGAGGTTTTGCTTAATGGTCTACTTGCTCAAAGTGCTTAGTGATATTGCTCCAAAACCCTCAGCCACTTTCTCATTTCCACATATGTCCAAAACTCAAAGTCAAACTCGGACCCACCGAAATGACCTATGCAGCACCACCGAGATCATTTGACATAGCCACTGCCAGAAACCCTAGACAATTCGGTCACACCGATACAGATCTCAGTCTCACCGAGATGGCCCTGGAAACTCTCTGTTGCCTGTTGTAATTATTTCAGTTTCACCGAAATGTGCAATCGGTCCCATCGAGTTTGCTTGACCAACTCTCTGTTTGCTCCTTGCTAAAATCGGTCTCACCGAGTTCAAGCAATCGGTCTCACCGAGATGAGATTTTTCCCTAGCCCTGGCACATCTGTCCCACCGAGTTGTTCCTGTCGGTCCCACCGAGATTCCTAACGTTCACATTTTGAACTAAATCGGTCTCTGATACGTCTCCGACGTATCTATAATTTATGAAGTCTTCATGCCATGTTTACAACAATTTTATATGATTTTGGTATGATTTGATTAGAACTAACCCGGACTGACGCTATTTTCAGCACAACTACCGTGGTGTCGTTTTTTGTGCAGCAATAGAAGTTCACGGAATGGGCTGAAAATTTATGGTGATTTTTTATGGACCAAATGAGAACCCCGAAGCACAAGAGTTGGACCAGAAGAGTCCTGAGGCGACGACAAGGTAGGGGGCGTGCCCTACCCCCTGGGAGGGTGCTCCTACCTTGTCATTGCCTCGTGGACCCCCTCAACGTGAGACCGACGCCAAAAATTCCTATAAATATCAAAAACCCCAGAAATAAACCTAGATCGGGAGTTCCGCCGCTGCAAGCCTCTGTAGCCATGAAAAATCAATCTAGGCCCTCTCCGGTACCCTGCCGGAGGGGGCCATCACCGGAGGCCATGGAGGAGGATCTCGGAGGGGGCCATAATCACCATGGAGGCCAAGGACCAGAGGGAGAACCTCTCCCCATCTAGGGGGAGGCCATGGAGGAGGAAGCACAAGGGGGAGACTCTCTCCCTCTCTCTCTCTCTCTCTCGGTGTCGCCAGAGTCCCACTGGGGAGATCATCGCCGCGGTGATCATCTTCATCAACATCACCAGCTTCATCACCTTCTTCATCTCTTTTACGCGGTCCACTCTCCCGCACCCCGCTGTAATCCCCTACTTGAACATGGTGCTTTATGCCACATATTATGATCCAATGATGTGTTGCCATCATATGATGTTTTGAGTAGATTTCCTTTATCTTTTGGGTTGATTGATGATCTAGATTGGTTTGAGTTGTATGCTTTATTTTGGTGCTGTCCTATGGTGCCTTCCGTGCCGTGCACACGTGAAGGATTCCCGCTGTAGGGTGTTGCAATACGTTCATGATTCGCTTATAGTGGGTTGCTAGAGTGACAGAAGCTTAAACTCGAGTAAGGGGGTTGTTGCGTATGGGATAAAGGGGACTTGATACTTTAATGTTGTGGTTGGGTTTTACCTTAATGATCTTTAGTAGTTGCGGATGCTTGCTAGAGTTCCAATCATAAGTGCATATGATTCAAGAAGAGAAAGTATGTTAGCTTCTGCCTCTCCCTCATATAAAATTTCAATGACGACTACCGATCTTGTTAACAATTGCCTAGGACAATTCCGCACACCGATTGATATGTCTCCAACGTATCTATAATTTTTGATTGTTCCATGCTATTGTATTATCTGTTTTGGATGTTTTATATGCATTAATATGCTATTTTATATTATTTTTGGGACTAACCTATTAACCTAGAGCCCAGTGCCAGTTTTTGTTTTTTCCTTGTTTTAGAGTTTCACAGAAAAGGAATACAAAACAGAGTCCAAACGGAATGAAACTTTCGCGATGATTTTTCTTGGACCAGAAGACATCCAGAGGACTTGGAGTGCATGTTAGGAAAGCCAAGAGGCGGCCACAAGGTCGGAGGGCACGCCCCCACCCTTGTGGGCCCCTCGTGACTCCACCGACCTATTTCTTCCGCCTATATATTCTCAAATATTCCAAAACCTACTAGGAGAGCCACAAAAACAATTTTCCAGCGCCGCAACCTTTTGTACCTGTGAGATCCCATCTAGGGGCCTTTTCTAGCGTCCTGCCGGAGGGGGATTCGATCACGGAGGCCTTCTACATCAACACCATTGCCTCTCCGATGAAGCGTGAGTAGTTTACCTCAGACCTACGGCTCCATAGCTAGTAGCTAGATGGCTTCTTATCTCTCTTTGATTCTCAATACCATGTTCTCCTCGATGTTCTTGGAGATCTATCTGATGTAATACTCTTTTGCGGTGTGTTTGCTGAGATCCGATGAATTGTGGATTTATGATCAGCTTATCTATCAATATTATTTGAATTTTCTCTGAACTCTTATATGCATGATTTGATATCTTTGCAAGTCTCTTTGAACTATCAATTTGGTTTGGCCAACTAGATTGGTTTTTCTTGCAATGGGAGAAGTGCTTAGCTTTGGGTTCAATCTTGTGGTGCTCAATCCTAGTGACAGAAGGGGGACCGACATGTATTGTATTGTTGCCATCGAGGATAACAAGATGGGGTTTTCATCATATTGCTTGAGTTTATCCCGCTACATCATGTCATCTTAATTAATGCGTTACTCTGTTCTTATGAACTTCATACTCTAGATGCAGGCAAGAGTCGGTCGATGTGTGGAGTAATAGTAGTAGATGCAGAATCGTTTCGGTCTACTTGACACGGACGTGATGCCTATATTCAAGATCATCGCCTTAGATATCGTCATATTTGTGCACCTTTCTATCAATTGCTCGGTAGTAATTTGTTCACCCACCGTAATATTTTCTATCTTGAGAGAAGCCTCTAGTGAAACCTATGGCCCCCGGGTCTATTTTCCATCATATAAGTTTCCGATCTACAATTATAGTTTCCGTTTTACTTCCTTTACAATCTTTTACTTTCCGTTCCATAAACCAAAAATACCAAAAATATTACTTTACTATTTATCCATCTCTATCAGATCTCACTTTGCAAATAACTGTGAAGGGATTGACAACCCCTAATCGCGTTGGGTGCAAGTTGGTGTTTGTTTGTGCAATTATTCGGTGACTTGTGCATTGTCTCCTATTGGATTGATACCTTGGTTCTCAAAACTGAGGGATATACTTACTCTATTTTGCTGCATCACCCTTTCCTCTTCAAGGGAAAAACCAACGCACGCTCAAGAAGTAGCACCGATCCATCATTATTCCACACTCGCTATTTGTAATATATTATAACTTTATGATAACAACACCTATTTTTATATTTTATCTCTCCGAATATCATGCAAAGTTATCCTCTTCATACCCACAACATAATTTATTTCTCGTTTTGAGATGGAAGCAAACGTTCGGTGTACGTAGAGTCGTATCAGTGGAAGATTGGACTTGAGAGAATATTGATCTTACCTTTAGCTCCTTGTGGGTTCGATGCTCCATACTTATCACTTCCACCTTTGGAAATTGCTACGATGATTCCTTGCACTTGGGGACTATCAAGCTCTTTTTTGGCGCCATTGCCGGGGAGCAATAGCGTGGGGTTGATATTTTCGTGTATGCTTATTTTCTTTCTTCACTAAGTAGATTTTGTTTTCCCTTTTGTTTTTGTTTAGTCGTGGGTGAAACAAACAAAAAAATTAAAATAATGAAAATACAAAAAAATTACTTGCCTCTTATGCCTAAAAGTTTTTCAAAAAGACAAGTGATTGGAAGGTTATGCATTGGAGAAGTGAGGGTCGACCTTGAACACTTGTGTTCATCCTCATGGAAACAATGTAGAATTTTTCATGGAATTTTCTAAAAAATAAGTATCCCCTTGTATATATTCATTGTATTATAAAAATAATGTGCCAAGGTTTACTTTTAGAATGTTTAAATTGCTTGTTTGGTGTGTGCAGCAGAAAAAAAACAGAAACTTTTGCTGTAGTAATTGAATTTACATTTTTTACTGGAGCGTGATAAAATCTTGAAACTTTTTCACAATACTTCTATGCAAATTGTTTAGATTGTCCTAATTTGTTAGAATTTTTGAAGTTACAGAAGTATACGAAAGTTCCAAATTGGTACATACTGTTTACATATTCTATTTTCTATGTGTTGTTCACTTATTCTGATGAATCTATCGGTTGTATCGGGGGGTATGAACCGTGGTGAAGTTGTAATACAGTAGATATAATGCTAATATGAAATTGGAATGAGTTTACAACAGTACCTAAAGGTAGCGATTTTCTTTATTATACTAACGGATCTCACAAGGTTTTTTGTTAAGTTTTGTGTGGATGAAGTGTTCGAAGATCGAGGAGTTATCGATATGAGAAGAATAAGGAGAGGCAAGCGTTCAAGCTTGGGGATGCCAAAGGCACCCCAAGTAAATATTTCAAGGATACTCAAGAATCTAAGCTTGGGGATGCCCCGGTTGGCATCCCATCTTTATTCCTCAACAATTATCGGTATACCTCGGTTTTTGTTTTGTTCACATGATATGTGTCTTTTGAGTTTATTTTTCATTTATTTTCCTTTATGCACCATGCTAGTATGAGATAGTCCTTCATTGATTTATAGAATGCTTCATGTGCTTCACTTAAATCTTTTGAGTATGGCTTTATAGAATGCTCTTTGTGCTTCACTTAAATCTTTTGAGCATGGCTTTATAGAATGCTTCGTGTGCTTCACTTATATATTTTGAGCTTCGATGTTGGTAAATGTATATTAATTGTAGAATGCCCCATGAACTTCACTTATATGTTTTGGAGTATGAATAAGACTATCATCGAAATTGGGCTTGGAAGAGTATCATTATAATATCATGCCTAGCTAAAAAGACATTAAAGAAAAGCGCTTGTTGGGAGACAACCCATTATTTATCCTTACTGTTTTTGTGTGTTCACATGATTAAGCTACTGTAGTAATCATGTTTTATAGCTTTTGTTTCAATAAAGTTTCAAGTAAGACCTTTGGGATGGCTTACGGTGATAGTTGATTTGATCTTGCTGAAAAACAGAAACTTTTGCGCCCAGTAAAATAATTTTCATTTTTAACAAAAGTGCGATAAAATACTGATTCTTTTTGCAGAAGATTAATATACAAATTGCCTCTGTTGTCCTGAGTTTTCAGAATTTTTGGAGTAACATAAGTATGGTTGTTGTTCAGATCATTACAGGTTGTTCTGTTTCTGACATATTCTGTTTTCAATGCATAGTTTGCTTGTTTTCTAGTTTCTATGGCTTATATTGCTCAATATAAATTGTAGATTTGATATGGTAAAATAGGCTTTGTGTGAGAACAATTATGAATCTTATCTTGACAGTACCAAAGTGAATGATTTGTCTTTATCGTACTAACCCATCTCATGAAGTTCCATTAAGTTTTGTGTGATTGAAGTTTTCAAGTTTTGAGTGAGATGCCGATATGAGGGGAATTAGGAGTGGAAAGACCCTAAGCTTGGGGATGACCAAGGCACCCCAAGGTAATATTCAAGGAAGACTCAAGCGCCTAAGCTTGGGGATGCCCCGGGAGGCATCCCCTCTTTCATCTTCAAAACCATCGGTATACCTTACTCGGAGCTGTATTTTTACTTGTCACATGATATGTGTTTTGCTTGGAGTGCATTTTCATTTTACTTGCTGTTTGAATAAAATCATTGGATCTGAAATCTTGAATGAGAGAGAGAGTCCTCCCATGGCTAGTTTATTATTTGACTACTCATTGTTCTTCACTTTTATCTTTTTGGAGTAGTTTGTCATTTACTCACGTGCTTCACTTATATCCTATAAGTAAATGGTTGAATGAATTGAATATCATAGATCTGAAATTATATATGCTTCATATGCTTATCCCATGGGGAGTAATGACTTCACTTATAAGAAGTATAGGTGGTAAAATTTATTGAAAGTTAGCAAACTCAACATTGGTCACTTGAACAATTCATGAAAGAATATTAAAGGAAGAGAGAATTCACATATAAATATACTATCTTGGACATCTTCTATGATTGTGAGCCCCATTAATTATTTTCAAACTTGAGCAAATTAGTTGAAGTTGGACAAGGAAGACACGTAATGAGTTATGTTTGGGTATATTTGCATAGAAGTTATATTGTTATGGATCCTCTAACATGTGATGCTTGCTTAGGATCTTTTGCTAGCCAAAAATTTGTACTAAGTAGACATACTACTTGTGCATCCAAAACTGTTAAACCCCTTTTCATGCTATGAGTGTCCACCATATCCACATATGGATTGAATAAGATCCTTCAAGTAAGTTGTCATCGGTGCAAAAAGCAATAAAAATTGCTCCTAAATATGTATGATCTTTTATTGTAAGGGAAAATAAGCCTTGTACAAACTTGTGATGGTAAAGAAATAAAAGCGACGGACTGCATAATAAAGGTTGTTATCACAAAGGGCAATACAATGTGATGTTCCTTTGCATTAAGCGTTTGCACATCCAAAATTAAAAAGCGCATGACAACCTCTGCTTCCCTCTACGAAGGGCCTATCTTTTACTTTCATGTATTTACTTTTATGCAAGAGTCAATAGTATTCCTTCTTATTTCAACCTCAATTATTCTTTAGTTGGGAAGCATCATGTGGTGGGGAAATATCCAAGCATATATGGCCATTCAAATATATTTGATCATGAATTATTATTGTTGACAATTATCTATATGATAAATAAGTTGGGAGGAAAAACATTAAGCCCCTATCTTTCTCTGTGTTTGACGGATGCTATTTGTTCTAAAAATATGCTTTGAGTGTTTGCGATCATGGAAGACTATATGATAGTTGAGTATGTGGAATTTGCTAAATCAAAGCTCTTACATAGACCCTTCCTGAAAATAAGATGAATTGCAACTGTTTTGATGACTCAATACATAGTTTGCTAGTTTTCAAGAAACTTTATGGTCTATACTTTAACATGTGAATAGCTTGTTACTTGATCATGAGAAGTTTTATGAGATGAGCTACTGTTTATGATATATAATGATGCTAGAAAAGGTGATTGGAATTATCATTGATCAAACTTGTGCACTTGCTAGCATTCACACTTCATAAATTATTTCTTTTATCATTTACCTACTCGAGGACGAGCAGGAATTAAGCTTGGGGATGCTGATACGTATCCGACGTATCTATAATTTATGAAGTATTCATGCCATGTTTACAACAATTTTATATGATTTTGGTATGATTTGATTAGAACTAACCCAGACTGACGTTGTTTTCAGCAGAACTACTGTGGTGTCGTTTTTTGTGCAAAAATAAAAGTTCTCGGAATGGGCTGAAAATTAACGGTGATTTTTTATGGACCAAAAGAGAACCCCGAAGCACAAGAATTGAACCAGAAGAGTCCCGAGGCGACGACAAGGTAGGGGCGCACCCTACCCCCCGGGAGGCTGCTCCTACCTTGTCGTTGCCTCGTGGACCCCCTTGACGTGAGACCGACGCCAAAAATTCCTATAAATACAAAAAACGCAGAAATAAACCTAGATCGGGAGTTCCGCTGCTGCAAGCCTCTGTAGCCACGAAAATTCAATCTAGGCCCCCTCCGGTACCCTACCGGAGGGGGCCATCATCACCGGAGGCCATGGAGGAGGATCCCGGAGGGGGCCATCATCACCATGGAGGCCAAGGACCAGAGGAAGAACCTCTCCCCGTCTAGGGGGGAGGCCATGGAGGAGGAAGCACAAGGGGTAGACTCTCTCCCCCTCTCTCTCGGTGTCGCCAGAGTGCCACCAGGGGAATCATCGCTGCGGTGATCGTCTTCATCAACATCACCATCTTCATCACCTTCATCATCTCTTTTATGCGGTCCACTCTCTCGCACCCCATTGTAATCCCCTACTTGAACATGGTGCTTTCTGCCACATATTATGATCCAATAATGTGTTGCCATCCTATGATGTTTTGAGTAGATTTCCTTTGTCTTTGGGGTTGATTGATGATCTAGATTGGTTTGAGTTGTATGTTTTATTTTGGTGCTGTCCTATGGTGCCTTCCCGTGCCGTGCACACGTGAAGGGTTCCCGCTGTAGGGTGTTGCAATACGTTCATGATTCGCTTATAGTGGGTTGCTAGAGTGACAGAAGCTTAAACCTGAGTAAGGGGGTTGTTGCGTATGGGATAAAGGGGACTTGATACTTTAATGATATGGTTGGGTTTTACCTTAATGATCTTTAGTAGTTGCGGATGCTTGCTAGAGTTCCAATTAAGTGCATATGATCCAAGAAGAGAAATTATATTAGCTCATGCCTCTCCCTCATATAAAATTGCAATGACGACTACCGATCTTGTTAACAATTGCCTAGGACAATTCTGCACACCGATCCATCATTATTCCACACTCACTATTTGTAATATATTATAATATATTCTAACTTTATGATAACATCACCTATTTTTATGTTTTAGCTCTCCGATATCATGCAAAGTTATCCTCTTCATACCCACAACGTAATTTATTTCTCGTTTCTAGATGGAAGGAACGTTCGATGTACGTAGAGTCGTATCAGTGGCAGATAGGACTTGAGAGAATATTGATCTTACCTTTAGCTCCTTGTGGGTTCGACACTCCATACTTATCACTTCCACCTTTGGAAATTGCTATGATGATTCCTTGCACTTGGGGATTATCAGTCTCATCGAGTTCTTCTATTCGGTCTGACCGATTGGGTCAAATGTGTGTAACGGTTGTATTTTGTGTGGAGGATATATATACCCCTCCACCCCCTTATTTGAGAGAGAGCCATCAGAACGTGCCTACACTTCCACTACTCATTTTCTGAGAGAGAACCACCTACTCATGTGTCGAGACCAAGACATTCCAATCCAACCACAAGAATCTTGATCTCTAGCCTTCCCCAAGTTGCTTTCCACTCAAATCATCTTTTCACCATAGCCAAATCTGTGAGAGAGAGTTGATTGTTGGTGAGACTATCATTTGAAGCACAAGAGAAAGGAGTTCATCATCAACACACCATCTATTACCTTTTGGAGAGTGGTGTCTCCTAGATTGGTTAGGTGTCGCTTGGGAGCCTCCGACAAGATTTTGTAGTTGAACCAAGAAGTTTGTAAGGGCAAGGAGATCGCCTATACTTCGTGAAGATATACCCGAGTGTGGCAAGTCCTTCGTGGATGATGTCCATGGTGGGATAGACAAGGTTGCTTCTTTGTGGACCCTTCATGGGTGGAGCCCTCCGTGGGTTGTGATACGTCTCCAACGTATCTATAATTTTTGCTTGTTCCATGTTATTATATTGTCTATTTTGGATGTTTTATATGCATTAATATGCTATTTTATATGATTTTTGGGACTAACCTATTAATCTAGAGCCCGGTGCCAGTTTAATTTTTTTTCTTGTTTTAGAGTTTCGCGGAAAAGGAATACCAAACGGAGTCCAAAAGGAATAAAACTTTCGTGATGATTTGTCTTGGACCAGAAGATACCCAGAAGACTTGGAGTGCAAGTCAGAAGAGCCACGAGGCGGCCACAAGGGTGGCGGGCACGCCCAGGGGGTAGGGCGCGCCCCCGACCTTGTGGGCCCCTCGTTGACCTCCTAACCTAGATCTTCCTCCTATGTATACCCTTATACCCCAAAGACATCGAGGGGAGCCACGAAACCACTTGTCCACCGCCGCAACCTTCTGTACCCGTGAGATCCCATCTTGGGTCCTTTTTTGGCATCCTGCCGGAGGGGGATTCGATCACGGAGGGCTTCTACATCAACACCATTTCCTCTCTGATGAAGCGTGAGTAGTTTACTTCAGACCTACGGGTCCATAGCTAGTAGCTAGATGGCTTCTTCTCTCTCTTTGATTCTCAATACAAAGTTCTCCTCGATGTTGTTGGAGCTCTATTCGATGTGATACTCTTTTGCGTTGTGTTTGCCGAGATCCATGAATTGTGGATTTATGATCAGCTTCTTTATGAATATTATTTGAATCTTCTCTGAATTCTTTTATGCATGATTTGATATCTTTACAAGTCTCTTTGAACTATCGATTTGGTTCGGCCAACTAGATTGCTTTTTCTTGCAATGGGAGAAGTGCTTAGCTTTGGGTTCAATCTTGCGGTGCTCGATCCTAGTGACAGAAGGGGAACCGATACGTATTGTATTGTTGCCATCGAGGATAAAAAGATGGGGTTTTCATCATATTGCGTGAGTTAATTCCTCTACATCATGTCATCTTGCTTAAGGTGTTACTCCGTTCTTTATGAACTTAATACTCTCGATGCATGCTGGATAGCGTTTGATGTGTGGAGTAATAGTAGTAGATGCAGAATCGTTTCGGTCTACTTGTCACGGACGTGATGCCTATATTCATGATCATTGCCTTAGATATCGTCCTAACTTTGCGCTTCTCTATCAATTGCTCGGCAGTAGTTTGTTCACCCACCGTAATAATTGCTTTCTTGAGAGAAGCCTCTAGTGAAACCTATGGCCCCCTGATCTATTTTACATCATAATAGTTTCCCGTCAACTTGCAAATTTCTATCGCCATTCCATTACTTTGCAATCTTTTACTTTCCGTTCCATAAACCAAAAATACCAAAAATATTACTTTATCGTTTATCCATCTCTATCGGATCTCACTTTGCGAATAACCGTGAAGGGATTGATAACCCCTTTGTCACGTTGGTTGCAAGTTGGTGTTTGTTTGTGCAGGTATTCGGTGGCTTGTTGCGTTGTCTCCTACTGGATTGATACCTTGGTCTCAAAACTGAGGGAAATACTTACGCTACTTTGTTGCATCACCCTTTCCTCTTCAAGGGAAAAAACAACGCAAGCAAAAGAGGTAGCAAGAAGGATTTCTGGCGCCGTTGCCGGGGAGATATATGCCAAGCCAAAACATACCAAGTACCCATCATAAACTCTCATCCCTTGCATTACATTATTCGCCATTCACCTCTCATTTTCCTCTCCCCCACTTCTAAAACGATTTTTGAAAAGATTCGCCTTTTCTTCGCCCCTCTTCCATTCGTCTTCTTCGTTTGGTTTTTGTGTGCTTATCTCGCTTCTATGGCTAGTCCTCCTATCCTTGTTAGCACTCCCGATAATGAGGTTCTCAGCTTTAAACCAAGGGAAGGAGAGAATTTAAAAGATGCGTGGTATAGAATTTGCAATGCTCAAAATAGATCTACTCGAAAGCAATCTACTTCTGTTCTTCTTCGCAATTTTTACGTAGGCATTACTCCTTGGAAAAGATTTGTTCTAGATACCATTACTGGGGGAAATTTCTTGGGGAGCCATACTTCCGATTATTACAATGCCATGATAGATTTGCTAGGCCCACCACCTCTTTTGGTTAATGGAACCGTTTTAACCTTGGAACATGTAATGCAAAGATTGGACATTATTGAAAACAAAATTGCTACCATAGAGTTCATTGAAATTTGGATAAAAAGATTCATAATCAGATTACTCAATATAGATCTAAGGTAGGAGTTATTTTAAAGAATCTTACGGAAAAGGAACCAATAGTTAATGAAAAGATAAATCAAAATTCTACTAGAATTAGCAAGCCAGAAGATATTATTACCAACTTCGGTTCCGCTTTTTCCTCCGTTAAAACTACTAAAAATCTTCCTCCTACTAAGATTACCAAGTTTACTTATGTTCCTAAGAATAAGGGTGAATCATCTAATAAAGACAATGAAGATCTCAAATCAATTAGTATTCGCCCCAATTTTCTCGATATTATTAAGGAACCTGTTATCACGAATGAATCTCTTGTTTTTTTCCCTAGGAGTTTGATCATTTATAAAACCAAAGAATCTCCTAAAATTCATAAGTGTGTGATTAAATATTTGCATGCCAAAGATGATAACACTTAGATCTATTTGTGTTTTTATGCCTAGCTAGGGGCGTTAAACAATAGTGCTTGCTGGGAGGCAACCCAATTTTATTTTTCTTCTTGCTTTTTAGGTCCTGTTTAGCAATAAATATTTCATCTAGCCTCTGGTTAGATGTGGTTTTCTATTTTAATTACTGTTTGTGCCAAGTAAGACCTATGGGATAACCTACGGTGATAGTTGATTTGATCTTGCTGAAAAACAGAAACTTTTGCGTTCACGAAAACAATTCTTATTTCTAGCTGTAGAGTGATTTTTAGTTGATTCTTTTTGCAGAAGTTTAATAGAAAAATTACATATGACTTCCTATTTTCTCAGGATTTGTAGAGTTTCAGAAGTATTCAAAATATCCAGATTGCTACTGACTGTTCTGTTTTTGACAGATTCTGTTTTTCGCGTGTTGTTTGCTTATTTTGATGCATCTATGGCTAGTATCGGGGGGTATGAACCATGGAAAAGTTGGAATACAGTAGAATTACACCAATATAAATAAAGAATGATTTCACAACAGTACCAAAAGTGGTGATTTATTTTCTTATACTAACGGAGCTTATGAGATTTTCTGTTGAAGTTTTGTGTTGTGAAGTTTTCATGTTTTGGGTAAGGATTTGATGGACTATGGAATAAGGAGTGTCAAGAGCCTAAGATTGGGGATGCCCAAGGCACCCCAAGGTAATATTCAAGGATGTCAAAAAGCCTAAGCTTGGGGATGCCCCGGGAAGGCATCCCCTCTTTCGTCTTCGTCTATCTGTAACTTTACTTGAGGCTATATTTTTAGTCACCACATGATATGTGTTTTGCTTGGAGCGTCTTGTATGATTTGAGTATTTGCTTTTTAGTTTGCCACAATCATCCTTGTTGTACACACCTTTTGGGAGAGACACACATGAATCGTGATTTATTAGAATACTCTATGTGCTTCACTTATATCTTTTGAGCTAGGCAAATTTGCTCTAGTGCTTCACTTGTATCTTTTTAGAGCACGACGGTGGTTTTATTTTATAGAAATTGTTGAACTCTCGTACTTCACTTATATTATTTTGAGAGTGTCTAAACAGCATGGTAATTTGCTATTGGTTATAAAATTAGTCCTAATATGGTAGGCATCCAAGAGGGATATAATAAAAACTTTCATATAAAGTGTATTGAATACTATGAGAAGTTTGATTCCTTATGATTGTTTTGAGATATGAAGATGGTGATATTAGAGTCATGCTAGTAAGTAGTTGTGAATTTGAGAAATACTTGTGTTGAGGTTTGTGAGTCTCGTAGCATGCACGTATGGTGAACCGTTATGTGATGAAGTCGGAGCATGATTTATTTATTTATTGTCTTCCTTATGAGTGGCGGTCGGGGACGAGCGATGGTATTTTCCTACCAATCTATCCCCCTAGGAGCATGCGCATAGTACTTTGTTTCGATGACTAATAGATTTTTGCAATAATTATGTGAGTTCTTTATGACTAAAGTTGAGTCCATGGATTATACGCACTCTCACCTTTCCGCCATTGCTAGCCTCTCTAGTACCGCGCAACTTTCACCGGTACCATAAACCCACCACATGTCCTTCCTCAAAACAGCCACCATACCTACCTGTTATGGAATTTCCATAGCCGTTCCGAGATATATTGCCATGCAACTTTCCACCGTTCCGTTTATTATGACACACATCATCATTGTCATATTGCTTTGCATGATCATGTAGTTGACATCGTATTTGTGGCAAAGCCACCGTTCATCATTTTTTATACATGTCACTCTTGATTTATTGCACATGCCGGTACACCGCCGGTGGCATTCATATAGAGTCATATTTTGTTCTAAGTATCGAGCCGTAATTTTTGAGTTGTAAGTAAATAAAAGTGTGATGATCTTCATTATTAGAGCATTGTCCCAAGTGAGGAAAGGATGATGGAGACTATGATTCCCCCACACGTCGGGATGAGACTACGGATGAAAAAAAGAGGCAAAAAACTGAGAGAAGGCCCAAATAAAAAAATGAGAGAAAAGAGAGAAGGGACAATGTTACTATCCTTTTTGCCACACTTGTGCTTCAAAGTAGCACCATGATCTTCAAGATAGAGAGTCTCCTATGATATCACTTTCATATACTAGTGGGAATTTTTCGTTATAGAACTTGGCTTGTATATTCCAATGATGGGCTTCCTCAAATTGCCCTAGGTCTTCGTGAGCAAGCAAGTTGGATGCACACCCAGTTAGTTTTCTTTTTGAGCTTTCATAAACTTATAGCTCTAGTGCATCCGTTGCATGGCAATCCCTACTCACTCACATTGATTTCTATTAATGGGCATCTCCATAGCCCGTTGATATGCCTAGTTGATGTGAGACTATCTCCTTCTTTTTGTCTGCTCCATAACCACCGTCTATTCCACCCATAGTGCTATGTCCATGGCTCACGCTTATGTATTGCATGAAAGTTGAAAAAGTTTGAGAATTTCAAAAGTATGAAACAATTGCTTGGCTTGTCATCGGGGTTGTGCATGATTTGAATATTTTGTGTGATGAAGATGGAGCATAGCCAGACTATATGATTTTGTAGGGATAAGCTTTCTTTGGCCATGTTATTTTGAGAAGACATAATTATTTTGTTAGTATGCTTGAAGTATTATTGTTTTTATGTCAATATTAAACTTTTGTTTTGAATCTTACGGATCTGAACATTTATGCCAGAATAAAGAGAATTACATGGAAAAATATGTTAGGTAGCATTCCACATCAAAAATTCTGTTTTTATCATTTACCTACTCGAGGACGAGCAGGAATTAAGCTTGGGGATGCTTGATACGTCTCCAACGTATCTATAATTTTTTTATTGTTCCATGCTATTATATTATCTGTTTTGGATGTTTTATATGCATTAATATGTTATTTTATATGATTTTTGGACTAACCTATTAACCTAGAGCCCAGTGCCAGTTTCTGTTTTTTCCTTGTTTTAGAGTTTCGCAGAAAAGGAATACCAAATAGAGTCCAAACGGAATAAAACTTTCGCGATGATTTTTCTTGGACCAGAAGACACCCAGGAGACTTGGAGTGCAAGTCAGAAGAGCCACGAGGCGGCCACAAGGGTGGAGGGCACGCCCAGGGGGTAGGGGGCGCCCCCGACCTTGTGGCCCCTCGTTGACCTCCTGACCTAGATCTTCCTCCTATATATACTCTTATACCCCAAAACATCCAGGGGAGCCACGAAACCACTTTTCCACCGCCGCAACCTTCTGTACACGTGAGATCCCATCTTGGGGCCTTTTCCGGCATCCTGCCGAGGGGGATTCGATCACGGAGGGCTTCTACATCAACACCATTGCCTCTTCGATGAAGCGTGAGTAGTTTACTTCAGACCTATGGGTCCATAGCTAGTAGCTAGATGGCTTCTTCTCTCTCTTTGATTCTCAATACAAAGTTCTCCTCGATGTTCTTGGAGATCTATTCGATGTAATACTCTTTCGCGGTGTGTTTGCTGAGATCCGATGAATTATGGATTTATGATCAGCTTCTTTATGAATATTATTTGAATCTTCTCTGAATTCTTTATGCATGATTTGATATCTCTGCAAGTCTCTTCTAACTATTGATTTGGTTTGGCCAACTAGATTGCTTTTTCTTGCAATGGGAGAAGCGCATAGCTTTGGGTTCAATCTTGCGGTGCTCGATCCCAGTGACAGAAGGGGAACCGACACGTATTGTATTGTTTCCATCGAGGATAAAAAGATGGGTTTTTCATCATATTGCTTGAGTTAATTCATCTACATCATGTCATCTTGCTTAAGGCGGTACTCCATTTTTTATGAACTTAATACTCTAGATGCATGCTGGATAGCGGTCGATGTGTGGAGTAATAGTAGTAGATGCAGAATCGTTTCGGTCTACTTGTCACGGACATGATGCCTATATTCATGATCATTGCCTTAGATATGATCATAATTTGCGCTATTCTATCAATTGCTCAGCAGTAATTTGTTCACCCACCGTAATAATTCATTTCTTGAGAGAAGCCTCTAGTGAAACCTATGGCCCCCGGGTCTTGTTTACATCATAATAGTTTCCCGTCAACTTGCCAATTTCTGTCACCGTTCCATTACTTTGCAATCTTTTACTTTCCGTTCCATAAACCAAAAATATCAAACATATTACTTTACCATTTATCCATCTCTATCAGATCTCACTTTGTGAATAACCGTGAAGGGATTGACAACCCCTTTGTCGCGTTGGTTGCAAGTTGGTGTTTGTTTGTGCAGGTATTCGGTGGCTTGTTGCGTTGTCTCCCACTGGATTGATACCTTGGTTCTCAAAACTGAGGGAAATACTTACGCTACTTTGCTGCATCACCCTTTCCTCTTCAAGGGAAAACCAACGCAAGCTCAAGAGGTAGCAGGTTGAAGTATCCATCAACGTGGACGTACGATAGCACCACCTATCGGAACCACGGCAAAAATCTCCGTGTCTACATTGCGTTTGCCTCTCCAAACCCTTCCATTTACCTTCATATGCAATGTTTTACTTTCCGCTGCTATACTCTTAGAATTGCATGTGTAGGTTGATTGCTTGACTTGTACTAGTTGCTAAAATCTGCCAACACTTAAAATTGGGAAAATGTTAGATTTTTATTTGGTCAAGTAGTCTAATCACCCCCTCTAGACATACTTTCGATCCTACAAATGGTGGCGGCGTGTGTGATACGGCGCTGTGCATGAATGCACATATCTATACTTGGCTCTGCCCACTTATAAGTGTTAGCATAATTAAGTAGCATACATACTAGTGGTGAATCTGGATTCTTTGTGGACGCCTTATCCATGTTGCAGATTCCATTAATTTTTTTACTCTCTTGTTTTAAAATATTACATATGTGCACTTGAATTCAAGCCATAACACCCTTGCAATATTTCCAGTTTCACACCACCTTTGCTTAAGACCATAATTAACTTACCATAAGGATGTAATGGATGACAATGGGCGATTGATTTTGGTCAGATTGACGACAATTATCCTTTGTGGCTGCGTGTGCTTGCACTCTCGTAAGAGTGGTTGGGTAACCCCAAGTATAAGGGTGGAGTAACCTACTAAATAGTTTTTCCCTCAGTAGAGAACCAGGTTTCATCAAATTGGAAGGAGTTCTTCCAGCAAACAGAGTCACTGGTACCTGCACAAGACAAACTTCTCCCCAACATGTCAAGAAGGTTGTCAAGCTTCTTGTCTTGCTAGTTGCAAGATTAAATTGTATGACATGGTATGAATTTATAGAAAGCTAAAATAAAAGAAATGGTGCAACAAGGTGATTTTAATGAGGTTTTCAATAAAGCAAAGTAGACCTTGGGGCTATAGGTTCAGTAGTGGCATCTCTCCAAGCATACAAGTGTGGTGAACAAATTACGGTTGGAAAACTATTAAATTAATACTTATATTTATGATCATGACCATTCATAGTATAATCTCATATAGACATTACGTCTGTGATATGTAGACTGCTATCCAACTGCATCTACAACTAATACTCCACCCCAAGACCGCTCTCTAATATGCTTCTCAAAGTATTAAGTTCATGACAATAGCATTGCAACAAGCATGATGACATAATGTAGATAGTAAAACTTCCATCCAAGTGTGATAAAGAAATCATCATTTTATCCTTAGTGGCAACAATACAATACATGTCCTGTTCGGTTTTGTCGTTGGCATATAGATCACCGCAAGATATGAACCTGCTACAATGCACAACTCAAGAACCACCTATCAAAATTGGCCAATTAATACAAATAAATCGGAGAGCATACAACACTATTCGATTATATAACATTTTTTTAAAGATTCAATTGATTTCAATGAACAATCTGATCATGAAGCAAAAATTCATCATATCACAACAAACACACCACCGATTACATCATATGGATCCCAATCATGTGAGGCAGCTGACGTGAACTTTGTATTGAATCACAAAAGAGAGAATATGCCATCAAGCTACTACAACGACCCAAAGGTCTTAAAGGAACTACTCACACGTGGTCATGGAGGTACTAAGGTTGGTGAAAAAGCCTCCAATGATGGATTCCCCCTCTGGGAGGGTGCCGGAATAGGCATCCAGATTGGATCTCCTCGTAAAAGGGAATTTGCAACGGCGGAAAAAATGGTACCGAGTGTAAGGGCATATTTCTCCCTATGTGGTTTTGGTGATTGATGACAGTACATTTGCGGACTAATCGTGTGCATTGAGCATTTCAGTGATCTCATGCCTAGGCACAAGACGATTCGGTGCCCCTCGGAGCCTATCGAAGACGGCGGTTCTCTACATTTCTTTTTGGTGGATTTGAGTCGTAGGAAAGCCGTACTATTAAGAGGGGGTCCGTTTCGGAAAGGTTAGGGTGGAATCAACACATACATGTCTGTTCCTTTGCACCTCCTTTCCTTCGCTTCATTGGAGCACCATCCGTTTATCCTTGTCGATGCGAGATGAAGGCCTCCAAGTGCTATAGGTTCTGTGTCGTGCGGTAGTACTGCTCAAGGGAGCAGTAGTACCGCAGAGGCCCGCCGTAGTACCGCTCTAGCACGCGGTAGTACCGCGCCACGCGGTAGTACCGCTCCTCGTGAGCGGTCGTACCGCTGCCTCCAGCCCAGAACGCTGGCGCGCGCGGAAGTAATTTTTTACTTCGGCCCCTACGCGGCAGTACCGCTCCCTGTGAGTGGTAGTACCGTGCCGGATTTCCGCATGCCCCAAACTCAGCGAAAGTAGTCATGGACGAAATTTATTTAGTCCGTGCTTTTTCCCAGCCCAGCTGAACCCTGCCCTGCGGTAGTACCGCAGGGGCGCGCGGTAGTACCACTCCGGCGGTTCTACCACTCGTTGCCTAGTGCAACAGGACCTCACCTGGCTTCTACCGCACGAGCAGTAGTACCGTAGCGCCTTGCGGTAGTACCGCGAGCGTTTGCGGTAGTACCGCGTCTCGCGGGCTGAGTGGGTGGGTAACGGTTGGGTCTTGTCCCCCACTATATAAAGGGGGTTTTCTTCCCCAAGAAGACCACCTCTTCCCTCCCCAAGCTCCATTGTTGCTCAAAGCTCCATTTTCGCCTGATCTCTCTCCCTAGCCAATCAAACTTGTTGATTTTCTAGGGATTGGTTGAGAAGGCCCCGATCTACACTTCCACCAAGAGAAATTTGATTCCCCCCCACTAACCCCTTACGAACCTTGTTACTCTTGGGTGTTTGAGAACCCTAGACGGTCGAGGTCACCGCGGAGCCATATTCCATTGTGGTGAAGCTTCGTGGTGTCGTTGGGAGCCTCCGATTAAGTTGTGGAGATTGCCCCAACCTTGTTTGTAAAGGTTCAGTCGCCGCCTTCAAGGGCACCAATAGTGGAATCACGGCATCTCACATTGTGTGAGGGCGTGAGGAGAATACGGTGGCCCTAGTGGCTTCTTGGGGAGCATTGTGCCTCCACACCGCTCCAACGGAGACGTACTTCCTCTCAAAGGGAAGGAACTTCGGTAACACATCCTCCTCTCCACTGGCTCCACTCTTGGTTATCTCTTACCTTTACTTGTACAAGCTTACATTGTGTTGTATCCCTTGCTTGCTCGTGTGCTAGTTGTTGTTGCGTCATATAGGTTGCTCACTTAGTTGCATATCTAGACAACCTATTTTGATGCTAAGTTTAATTTGGTAAAGAATAGCTAAAATTGTTAGTTGCCTATTCACCCCCCTCTAGTCAACCATATCGATCCTTTCAATTGGTATCAGAGCCTCGTCTCTTTATTAAGGACTTTGTCGTCCGAAGAGTATGGTTGACACCACAGACGAGGTGGAGGAGCACCCCGGTGCGACTCCCCCTTTGTCTGCGGCCGATGGGGGATCCTTGGTCTCTCGTGAGGAGTTCAATGTGGCCTTGGACACATTGAGAACCTCCGTGACGGCCGAGGTCAAAGGCATGGTTAAGAATTTTCTTGATGGTCTTAAAGTTTCCACCGCACCGTTGGAAGTGGTCGATCCCACTAACAAGGTGACGGATGCTAACTCCAACAAGGGGGAAGCTACTAGTGATCAAGTTCCTTTGACTAGTGGTAGAAGTGGAAATGGCATCTTTGCCCATGTTGAACCTCCAATTACTTATGGAGGACCAATTCCCTCCACGCATATGAATCATGTTGGTCCTCCTCCCAAGCTTGTAAAAAATGAGGATTTTGCCGCTTGGGTATATCGCTTTAAACGTCATTTAAATCATAGCTCTACTAACCTTTGGAGAATTATTGAGCAAGGTTTCTACCTGCATGACCCAAGCAACTTCACTCCTAGAGAAGCCGTGGATCATCAATTCAACGAGTCCGCTCTCTTCATTCTCCAAGAAGCAATTCCACCCAAAGATATTGCGCATCTCCGCCCCTTCACCGTTGCAAGGAAGCATGGCAACATGTTGTTTCCATTTATGAGGGAAGCGCAAGCATTCAACGCTCAAACTTCGAGGTGGTGCAAGATGAAGCCGATGAGTTTGCAATGAATGAAGATTAAGAACCTCAAGAGCTTTACCGGAGATTAACCACTCTCGCGGTCTCACTCCGAGATCATGGGAGCAAGGATACGGATGACAATTGGATCAAGCACAAGTTTCTCAAGGCCATGATTCCTTACCATAAGGCCATGTCCTCCATCATCTGTCAAAGGCCGGACTTTCACGCCTTGTCCTCAAGTGAAGTGTTGGATGAGTTTGTTGCAATGAGGATCTTGGACAAGACCGCCGACAATGTGGTGTTGCATTCTCAACGAGCAAAGAAGCCCAACCTTGCTTTTAAGGCCAAGGCTAGTGTGGAAGAAGAGGGTGAAGAGGAAGATGAGGAGTGTTGCCCCGAAGATACCAAGTATGCTTATCATGAGACATGGCTCTCGCTTCATGGCAATTTTGGAGCAAGAAGAACTCAAGGTCCAACTTCAACAAGAACAACTCAAGTGGGAACAAGGGAAAGCAACGTGTGAGGACATGCTATAATTGTGGCAATGTGAGCCACTTTGTTGTGGAATGCCCGTACGAGAAGAGGGAAGACAAGGGTAGCAAGCTTATCCGAAAAGACAAGGCCAAGTCCTTCCCCAACAAGAACAACTTCACCAAGAAGACTCCTCCCAAGGGTTTGGTGGCACAAGAAGAGTACAATAACGATGATGATGATGACGAAGACGGTGAGACGGTTGCCATGGCCTCCGTTGCCATTGCAACAACTCCACGGGTGTCCCTCTTTGACTCACCCAACAAGAACATCACCGCAAGTGCCTCATGGCCAAAGCCACCAACAAGGTAACCCCCAACATCAAAACCACCATCACTACTAATCCTCCCTTGACGGATTGCATTGATGAAAGTGAGGGGTCAAAGGAGGAAGAAAATGAATTTGAGTCTTTTATGAGTAAGCTCAAGCGTAAACCCAAGAAGCACTTCGTTGCTCTCTTGGAACAACTTGGTGAAGCCAATGACATGATCGAGGCTCATGAAGAAACCATCTCTAAGATGGAAGGGCATAGTCATGACTATGCTAATGAGATATCGGATCTCTCTAATGCGCTTGAGGAAGAGTGTGGTCATTGTTTGGCTCTTGAGGAGTCACACAACGATGATCATGCCAAATTAAAGAAAGATCTTGATCATGCTCTTGTTGTATCTCGCGTGCTCAATTCCGAGAAGGCTAAACTTGGGGTTGACCATGCTAGACTCAAGGAGGAGTTTAATATACTTGACAAGGCTCACAAGGCCTTGAAGAGTGCTCATGTTAACCTCAAAGAGTCTCATGATCAACTCCAAGTGAAGCTAACCAAGGAGAAAGCCACGTTTCCTCATATGGTTTTAATGGATAATGCAAATGCTACTAACCCGTGTTGTGAGCATGTGCATCTTGTGGAGGAGAATGCCAGGTTGAAGGAGCAACTTGAGAAAGGCCTTGTGTCTTGCATACAAGGTGAGAAGAACCTCAATGACCTTTTGAGCAATCAAAAGGAAGTTGTGGGCAAGGAGGGAATTGGGTATGCACCCAAATCCAAGAATAAGAAGAAGAATAACAAGGCCAAACAACCTCCTCCTCTCAAGCAAACTTTTGTGAAGGAGGGAGAGGGTGCTTCTAAGGAGAAGAAGAACAGGGTGAAGGGTGGTGGTGTCAAGAAGGACAATACCACCCCTTCCAACAAAGCTGGCGACTTTAACCCTTCTTATGTGTTATGCCGTGCTAGTGATGGGCATGTTTATGCCAAATTTGTTGGTTCTCCTTATGAGTACATTGTATGGTCTATTTGGGTTCCTAAGACCCTTGTTACTAACATCAAAGGACCCATTACGAAATGGGTACCTAAAACCAAGCATTGATCTCTTGTAGGTATTTGCTTCCGGTGGAGGATCATGGTTGCTCGATAGTGGAGCCACAAATCATATGACCGGAAGCAAGGACTTGGTGGTGGACGTGCACAAGATTTCATCTATGCCCACCAATGTTGAGTGGGTTGATGCCTCATCTTCTAAGGTATTGGGTCTTGGCAAGGTTGTCATTTCTCATGATCTCACGATTGAGAAAGTCATGCTTGTTGAGTCCCTTGCATACAACTTACTTTCCGTTTGTCAACTTGCACTCATGGGATTTGCCACTTTCTTTGATATTGATACCATGGCCCTCTTGTGGAGCAAGACTCTTAAAGTAGCTTTTGTTGGGCATGTCGAGAACGGTCTTTATGTGATTAACTTTTTGGAGCGACCCACTAAGACCGCGACATGCCTAATGGCTAAAGTTGACGTGGGATGGCTTTGGCATCGCCATTTAGCCCACGTCAATATGAGATATTTGCAAAGTCTTCTCAAGCGGGACCATGTCCGTGGACTAACAAATGTTAGTTTTGCCAAAGATCGTGCTTGCAGTGCTTGTATCGAAGGAAAGCTACATGAGAAGGCTCACCCTCCACGACTATCATCTACTCGAAGAGGCCCTTGGAGCTTCTTCACTTGGACCTCTTTGGGCCTCCATCCTTTGATAGCCGTGGGGGTAGAAAGTATTGCTTGGTGATTGTGGATGATTATTCATGATACAAGTGGGTATATTTCTTCAAGAGGAAGAGTGAGACCCAACAAACCGTCATCGACTTTGCAAATGAAGCTCAACGTCAACACAATGCAAAGATCTTGACGATAAGAAGTGACAATGGCACCGAGTTCAAGAACTACACCTTGGATGAGTTTCTTAGTGATGAGGGGATCAAGCATCAATATTCCGCACCGTACACCCCTCAACAAAATGGTGTAGCGGAGAGGAAGAACCGGACGTTGATGGACGCAGCAAGGACCATGATGGCAGAGTTCAAGTCTCCTTACAACTTTTGGGACGAAGCCATCAACACCGCTTGTCATGCATCCAATCGGTTCTATCTCTGCAAAGGCTTGAACAAGACACCATAGGAGATACTCACCGGCAACAAGCCCAACCTCAAGTACTTCCAGGTGTTCGGTTGTAAGTGTTTCATTCTCAAGAAAGGTGTTCGTTTGTCTAAATTTGAGGCTAGAGCTCACGAGAGTATATTTGTTGGTTATGCTACAAATTCTCATGCTTACCGTGTCCTCAACAAGCCCACCGGACTCATTGAGGAGACGTGTAACGTGGAGTTTGATGAGAATAATGGCTCCCAAGTGGAGCAAAGTGGTACTTGTGATGTAGGTGATGAAATTCCTCCCCAAGCCATAAGAAGAATGGGTGTTGGCTATATCCTACCCATTGAGGAACCCCTTGTGGCCGAAGGAGAAGGACAATGTTCCACTCAAGTGGAACCTTCACCAACCCAAGACCCACACGCTTCTGAAGAACAAAGTGAAGGCCCTCAACCAAATGAACAAGATCAAGGGCAAGATCAACCTCAAGATGGTGGTGAACCACCAAGTGATGCCCAAGATCAAGTTCTTACCACCGAGCAAGTTCAAGATCAAGAGCAAGCTCAAGATCAAGAACAAGCTCAAGACGACGCTCAAGATGATCAAGTTACCGCTCCTCAACTCTCTCTTGAGGAGGAATTGGAGCGTCGTGCCGCCAAGATTGCATCCAAGCTCACTACCAAAGATCATCTTATGAAGAATGTGCTTGGAATCTTAAGAAAGGGGGTAAGCACTCGTAGACAATTGGCAAACTATTGTGAACATCACGTGTTTATTTCTTGTGTTGAAACCCAAAAGGTCTATGAGACGCTCGAGGATCTAGATTGGCTTAATGCCATGCATGAGGAACTCAACAACTTCGAGCACAACAAGGTGTGGAGATTGGTGCCAAGGCCTAAGGAGAACCATAATGTTATTGGAACCAAGTGGATATTCAAGAACAAGCAAGATTCTCATGGGATTATCATTCGCAACTAGGCTTGTTTGGTAGGACAAGGCTACTCCCAAGTCGAGGGTATCGACTACGGTGAAACCTTTGCTCCCGTTGCTCGCCTTGAATCCATTCATTTGTTGTTTGCTTATGCTTCTCATCATAACTTCAAGTTGTAATAAATGGATGTGAAGAGTGCTTTTCTTAATGGTCCTATTAATGAGTTGGTGTATGTCAAACAACCCCCGGGGTTTGAGGATCCCGAGTTCCCCAATCATGTGTACCAACTCTATAAGGCACTCTATGGCCTTAAACAAGCCCCACGTGCGTGGTATGAGCACCTTACCGAGTTGTTGCAAGATCGTGGGTTTGAAATTGGGAAAATCGACCCCACTCTTTTTACTAAGAAGGTCAAAGGGGAGTTGTTTGTATGCCAACTATATGTTGATGATATTATCTTTGGTTCTTGTTGGGGATATGACTATTGGATATGACCCGCCCAGGAGGGGCCGGGTTATCCCAATGGCGGTTCATCTAGATAAAGCCTGTGAGTATGTGAAGGTGGCGGTTCATGAAGTAGGCCTGTTAAAGGGCCCAAACCAAGAGGCGGCTTAAGGCCCATGAGTAGAAACCGCCATGTATATGTAAGCTTGTATTATAAGGCATGTAAGATAAGTCACCGAGCCGGACACGTTTGTATGAGCCGGCTGGGACTCTGTAGGCCGCAGGGTGTCAACCCATGTATATAAGGGGACGACCCGGCAGCGGCTTAGGGCAAGAAACAACAGATCGAAAGCTAGGCAAAGCAGATTCGCTCCCTGGTAATCGAAACCCTAGCAATACCACCTCAAACTAGATTAGGCTTTTACCTTCACCCCAAGGGGCCGAACCAGTATAAATTCCATGTGTCCTTTGTCCCGTTTTAACCCCTTTAAGCTAACCTCGTCGCTATGGTTCCGCAACTAAGTCCTTCCATGAGGACATCTGCTGTGACACTTCCACGACAGGTGGCACCCACCATGGGGCCAGTGCACGGTGGTTTTGAGTTCTTAAAGGGCAGCTTCAAAGGGATCAAGGGATACGCTGTGGGCCACATGACCAAGAGTCATCGCGGCAAGCTCTACATCAACGATGCAAGCTGGGGCCCCGAGGCCGGCTCAATTGAGTACGGGTACCGGGTCCCCTTCGGCGGAATCCACGTCTTCATCGGCAAGATCAGCGAACCGGGCCCTGAGCCGGACATCTGCACCAACATCATCGAGACGGCTCAGCGTGCACGACCCGCCCGAGTTCAACCCACCGTGAAGCGTACCTTTGTTGGATTTATCCACGGGGCTGAGTTGGAAGGCTCTGTGTCTGGTGGTGAGACGGCCATCTACTCTGATGACGAGTCGTCCACGGGCGAGACCAAGTCAATGTATCAACTGCAAGATGGATGGCTTGGGGGTTGTTCCGATGGCGACAGTATTCCGGACCCCCATGAGCCACAGAACAGGGTGGCAATCTTCATGGCTGACACTCAGCCGGTTCTTGGTTCGACAGCTGCTGCGGCCATGACTTCCAGTGCAGCAGCGGTAACAGTAGCAGGTGCTTGCAGTTCAGCGCGCCCGCCGACTCAAGTTTTGACATATCTATTAGAAGCTCTGGCGACTCTGATGGAGGTTGATGTAACCCCAGACAACCAGGAACAACATAAGGTGGAAGTGGCTAAATTGCGTGATGAGATTGTGCAAGCTAAGGCGAACTTGGTAGCGGAAAACGCCAGGATGGCTGTAGAACGGGCCGTTTTGAACACCCAAGCACAGCGGATTCAAGCAGATTCATACCGGCTTATGGTGGATCAGAACGCTTCAAACGAAGTCTTGAGGAGAAAGCACCGGAGTCGTCTGCCCTCGGTTTATGAGTCGAGGACCTCTTCAACACACCGGGGGCGGGGGCCAGTAACCCGCCAGTGGTAAATCAGGCGGCTGAAGCACGAGGGGGTGGAACGCCGGGTCAACCGCGCGTAAAAGGCTCTCCACATATGAATAACACCCCGCCTCAGCATGTGGCGACACCGCCAGGTCATTACTCCACCCCTCTAGACAACATGATTGCTACAACTACGCGGCTGGCGGCTCTGCCAGTCGAGGGCGAGACTCCAACGGCGATTGAAACTAGAAGGGCCAGGGAGCTTCTTCAAATGGCTTTGGTACAGCAGCAGGCTTATTCCTATAGTCGTGACCGGGTTCATTCCAGCCCTCGTCCAAGCCGGAGCTACAATAGGCATATTGACTCACCAACAGTTTCGAGTACTGAGCAGCGCCGTAACCAACCTCATGGACATGACCCGACGCGCAATGGTGCCAATGCACAGGATTTGGTGGACCAGGGCAGAACGCGCCGGGAGACCGAGCTGGCGGCTCATCAGCACGCGCCGGTTTACCAGACGGCTTCAATTGAGGCGGGTGTAACTTCTAGAGCTTTTGGTGTGCCATGTTTAACGGCGGCAATACGAAACGAGCGTCTGCCCAAGGACTTCAAAGGCCCTCGTAAGATGCCTAATTACACAGCAGATCAGCCCCATGAGGCTTGGGTGGAGAGTTATGAGATGGCTATGGAGATGCTGGATGTTAGCGAGGCTGCATACGCTAAGTATTTCACCATGATGCTGGAAGGGCGGCTCGTACCTGGTTGAAGGGGTTGCCGGCCAATTCCATTGGGTCATGGGCAGAGCTGAAGGCCCGGTTTATCCAGAATTTCAAAGACACGTGCAAGCAGCCTATGTCGATCGTGGATTTGGTTTTCTTGTGTTCAAGCTGAGGGCGAGTCAATGACCAGCTGGGTGCGCCGGGTCTCGACTATCATACATTCCTCAGATAACATCAACGTCGGCTCAGCAGTCTTGATGTTGGAGAAAAATTGTCGTTTTGTTCCACTCAAACAGAAGCTTGGGCGGCTTAAGCGTCATTGGAGCGACATGGGGGAGCTTATTGCGGCTCTTGTTAAGTATGCTGACTCTGATGGTACCAAGGACCCCGACTCTAAGGATGAAAGATCGGGAAAGGGAAAGAAGAGTAGCGGCATGAAGGGACAACAGTACAACCCTACCAATCAGGGCGGCAACGGTAAGCGCAAGGCAGATGATTTTGTAGCTAACACCGGTGTGTGAAATTATAACCAGCGTCGAAGGGAGGGCCGACTGAAGGGACAAGGTTTGACCTTGATGCAATATTAAATCAGCCATGTCCAAAACACAGAACCGATCAGAAGCCGGCTACTCATCTGTGGAAGGATTGCAGTATAATGAGACACTTTAGGGAGTCTATCCAGCACAACCGTGGCTCGAACGGTAGTTTAGGATCCGGCTCTTATGGTCCGGGTCACGGAGGCGGCGGCTCAAATTCCGGGTTTCACGGCCAGGGCAACCAAGGTGGTTACAACCAGCAGAGTAATCAGGGACATCAGCAGCAACAACAGTCTTGTTATCAGAGCAACCCGAAGCAATTGAATAGTGGGCAGTATCACGTCTTCACCACCCGTCTGTGTAAGCGCGATCAGAAGCTTCACAAGAGGGCAGTGAATGCTGTTGAGCCGGCGGTGCCATGTTATTTACGGTGGTCAGAACAACCTGTTGTGTGGAGTCATGAGGATCATCCGCCTCGAGTTGATAATCCGGGTCACTTGGCTCTGGTGGTGGTGCCTCAGGTTGGGGGCTATAAATTTACTAAGGTGCTCATGGATGGAGGCAACAGTATTAACATACTTTATTATGAGACCTTCCATTGCATGGGATTGATGGATAAGAATCTTAAGCCGTCAAACACTATGTTCCATGGTGTGGTGCCGGGTAAGTCAGCCTACCCAGTGGGTAAGATATCTTTAGAAGTTACCTTTGGAGATGAGAATGATTCCAGGTCTGAGACTTTAACCTTCGAAGTGGTCAAGATCAAGAGCCCTTATCATGCTCTGTTTGGGCGGCCGGCTTATGCTAAGTTCATGGCAAGGCCTTGTTATGTTTACTTGCAGCTTAAGATGCTGGGTTACAAAGGCACCATCACCGTGCACGGGAGTCGAAAGGTGGCTTTGGAATGTGAGGAAGGTGATGCCGCTTATGCTGAATCAGTTTGTGCAACGGAGGAGCTGAAATTTTACAAGGATAATGTTGACCTGGCGGACATGACGTCCTTGAAAAAGCCAACCACAGAACATGATCCTTCATTAAAGTTTAAGTCGGTAGATGACACTAAATTGGTTGACTTCGTTCCTGGCGACTCATCTAAGCAGTTCAGCATCAGCGCTAATCTGGATCCGAAATAGGAAAGTGCGCTCATCGAGTTCATCCGTGAGAATCGGGACATCTTTGCATGGAAGCCTTCAGACATGCCGGGTGTACCGAGGGAACTCGCTGAGCACACTCTTAATATTGATCCGAAGTTTAAACCGGCCAAGCAATTTCTTCATCGCTTTAACGAGGAGAGGCGGAAGGCCATTGGTGAAGAGGTGGCCCGGCTCTTAGCGGCCGGGTTTATCGTTGAAGTTTTTCATCCTGAGTGGTTGGCTAACCCAGTGTTGGTACTTAAGAAGAATGGCACTTGGCGAATGTGTGTGGATTACACAGATTTAAACAAGGCTTGTCCGGCTAATCCGTTTTCTCTCCCTCGTATTGATCAAATCATTGATGGTACGTCGGGTTGTGAGCGTTTGAGTTTTTTGGATGCTTATTCTGGTTATCATCAGACCAAGATGGCAGTTAAGGACCAGGAGAAGACAACTTTCATTACTCTGTCTGGAGCCTTCTACTATGTATCTATGCCTTTTGGGCTCAAGAGTGCCCAGGCGACTTACCAGCAATGAATGCAAAATTGTCTTCACTATCAGATTGGGCGTAATGTTCATGCTTATGTAGATGACATTGTGGTGAAATCCAGGAAGAAGGAGACCCTGATTGATGATTTGAAGGAGACATTTGACAATCTCCGGGTTTACAAAATGATGCTTAACCCGGCTAAGTGTGTTTTTGGTGTACCAGCAGGCAAGCTCTTAGGTTTTTTGGTTTCTAACAGAGGCATTGAAGCTAACCTGGAGAATATCAAAGCCATTACTTCGTTGGCTAAGCCGGCGTGTGTCAATGATGTTCAGCGTTTGGCAGGTCGTATTGCGGCCCTAAGCCGGTTCATAAGCCGGTTAGGTGAGAAGGCTATTCCTCTTTATCAGATGATGAAGAAGACAGATAATTTCGTCTAGAGTAATGCTGCTAATGAAGCGTTTGAGGCACTTAAGAAGCAACTGGCCGAGCCACCGGTTCTTGTTGCTCCTGTTGATAAAGAGCCTCTTTTGTTGTATGTGGCTGCCAATGGCCGAGCTATCAGTGTAGCTTTTGTGGTGGAAAGGAAAGAGGCAGGCAAGGAATATCTGGTTCAACGACCGGTTTACTACATCAGTGAGGTGCTTATTGAGCCCAAGCAGAGATATCCACACTGGCAGAAGCTTGTGTATGGGGTTTTCATGGCAAGCCGGAAGCTCAACCAATATTTTCAGGGTCATCCCATTATTGTGGTTAGCTCTGCTCCTTTAGGAGACATCATCCAAAACAGGGAAACCACAGGCCGGGTTGCTAAATGGGCCATTGAGCTTGGACCCCATGGTTTAAAGTATGTGCCTCGCACGACCATCAAGTGCCAAGCACTTGTGGATTTTATCAATGATTGGACAGAGTTGCAGACGCCTGAGGAAAAGCCGGATAACACATATTGGACCATTCACTTTGATGGATCCAGGCAGTTGGAGAGTTCAGGGGCTGGAGTTGTCTTAACTTCCCCACGAGGTGATAAATTTTCTTATGTTCTCCGGTTAATGTTCCCTTGTACTAACAATGCAACTGAGTATGAGGCCTTTCTCCATGGTCTTCGGATGGCCAAGGAGACGAATTTAAGCTGGGTGAGATGTTTTGGTGATTCAGATCTGGTAGCTCAACAAGTCTCTGGCACCTGGGATTCTAAGGATCCACTCATGGCGGCTTATCGCCGAGAGGTTGATGCCATTGCAGGTCATTTCAAGGGTTATCAAGTTGAGCATATTGATCGCAGGAAGAATGAGGCGGCTGATACTTTAAGCCAGTTAGGATCTCAGCGTAAGTCGGTGCCACCTAACACGTTCCTGGGTATTTTGCTTAGCCCTTCTGTCAAATTACCTACGGAGGAGGATCTTGCCGTCCCTGACCCAGAAGCATAATTGGTGGCGGCTCTTCATGCTATTCCTGATTGGACAGTTCCATATTTGGCTTACATGACCCGGGGTGAGTTGCTAGAGGATGAGATCTTGGCCAGACAGATAACCCGGCGGTCTAAGTCAATGTCAATTGTTAATGGGGAATTACACCATCGCAGTGTCTCAGGGGCGTTTCAGTTGCGTCTCTCCTGAAGAAGGCTGTGAGATTTTGTGGGAGATTCACGAAGGAGATTGTGGTCATCATGCCGGCTCTAGTAGCCAAGGCTTTTCGTCATGGGTTTTATTGGTTGACGGCTCATGCTGATGCAGAGGATTTGGTCAGCAAGTGTCACGGTTGTCAGAAGTTTTCATGCCGCGCTCATATACCGGCTCAATAGTTGAGGATGATTCCAATCACTTGGCCTTTCGCAACTTGGGGGCTTGATATGGTGGGGCCTTTTAAGAGGTCGAAGGATAAAAACACCCACCTCTTGGTGGTGGTTGACAAATTCACTAAGTGGGTTGAAGCAGAGCCAGTCAGTAAGTGTGATGCAACAACGACGGTTCAATTCATCAAGAAGGTGATCTTCCGTTTTGGCTTTCCACACAACATTATAACAGATAATGGTACTAATCTCTCCAAAGGCGCTATGAAAGAATTTTGTCAACGGGAGCATATCCAGCTTGACGTTTCCTCTATGGCTCATCCTCAGTCCAACGATCAGGCAGAACGAGCAAATCAAGAGATTTTGTGAGGTATCAAGCCCCGGCTTATGGTTCCTTTGCAAAGAACGTCGGGTTGTCGGGTAGAGGAGTTACCTTCAGTGTTATGGAGTATCAATACAACCCCCAACAGGTCTACGGGTTACACGCCTTTCTTCATGGTTTATGGAGCAGAGGCGGTTCTCCCTAGTGACATCCGTCATGATTCACCCTGGGTGGCGGCTTACGTTGAAGCTGATAATGAAAAGGCCAGTCAAGATGCACTTGACCTGTTAGATGAGGAGCGTGACCTTGCGGCGGCTCATTCGGCGATTTATCAGCAAGACCTACGTTGTTATCACAGCCGCCGGCTCAAAACCAGAACCTTTCAAGAAGGTGACTTAGTGCTCCGGCTCATCCAGGATCAGACATATATGCATAAACTATCACCGCCTTGGGAGGGACCCTTTGTGGTCAGCAAGAATCTGCATAATGGGTCATACTATCTTATCAACGTTCGAGACCACAAGGACTCACGCAAGTCGGAGGAGGAGACCCGTCGGCCATGGAATATTGCCCATCTTCGGCCCTACTATACTTGAGCCACCGGCTCTCGTGATGTACATATTTTGATGATGTATATATTATAAACAGTATAATAAAGCCAGCATCCCTGATATTTAGGGCCTCTGTCATTTCACTTCCTCGAAGTTGAGTCTTTATCATCATCTTACATGTTCTCTTAAAGAGGCTTGACGCCCAAACTACAGGGACCAAAGAGGGTTGGATGCATAGCACAACTCAAACATAGGTCCCTAATGAGCACAACATGTCAGTATGTCACTTGGGGGCTTCCTGTTCAAACATAGGCGTATTCGACCAAAGAGAACATAGTGTTACTACCCTCTTGACCAGGTTCATTCAAACATAGGCGTATTCGACTAAATAGAACATAACCTTTCCGGGTCATCCTACCTGTATACCAGCTGCTTCAACTCCATCGGGTAATGCCGATTGACCCGTCGAACTCTTAACGATCAATCTTTACGACGTATTCGACCAAGATCTGAGCTTGTTAAGGTTCAAACAGCGGCTTGTCATGCGAGAGCACGGTTTACAGATAGCCAGGATAGATCCAGGCTTCATAAGACGCCTTCCTTGAAACTTGGATAAATCGGCCCATGATGTATGTCGTTACTCTGACCCCGCGTACTCCTGATAAGTCTATCTTTGAGCAAGACCTGACTTTATCTGGGTTCAAATGTCGATTGGGTACTGTGAGCACGTACCTTCCAGTGGCTCCGGCTAGTTTCATCGAAGAAGACACTTTGGCTTGGCTGCCTTCAAAAGCCTCGAGATTTTCGATTTCTTTTCTTTATATGATTTCTTTTTTGCCATCTGATTTTTACACATCGGGCCAAGCTGCCTTACTTATGGCTCATATTTGAAGCATCTTTTGGGTCTCTACAACCCTCCAGGATGGCAGACTCTAAGTCATCAGAGTATCATAATATTATGTTTGGAATTGTAGTTCTACAAACTCTAAACTACATAAATCTACTAAGCCTGCAGTCTAAGCACATGCCACAGGTATGGTATTTTATTATGTTAAGCATTATGGTTAGACCGGCCCTGGTTACGGACTAATCACCCCCAGTGGCCTTAATTGGGTATCATGACCCGCCCGGCGGTAAACCGCCAGGGCACTTGTAATTTATTTGTGTGCAGGAGAATAATCAAGTCTGATCTGCATAAGAATAAAATGATCATTCTTCAAACTAGCGGATCAACAGTATTGCGCAAAAACAGAAACGTGCACGATGGCACGACAGATTTAAGTTTTACTACCCTATTACATGACTCCATGAGCCAAATAGGATCAAGTGTTTTTGCCAAAATCCAAATATATAAACCGCCCGGCGGTTCACTCTTCTTGGCCTTGCTGGTTTGAAGCTTCTGGGTCATCCTTTTCCGGTTCTTCGTCCTCCTCCGCCATCTGAAAGTTTGGGGATGACCAATTGATGCCAGATAAAGCTTGAAATTCAGCCTCGTCATCTATAAGATCAGACGGCTCAACTTCAGGGGCAAAAGTGTGCTTACGGATTGGGGGGATTAAGTCCATCACTCTATAAGCCGGGGTCGGCATCTTCTGGTTCTCCTTGTTGTAAGCCGGATGGTACTTTGAAAGGTCTGAGTCATTGGCAATCATCGTTGCCATTGGACGTATCTCTTTCACACAAGCTAATAAGTCCTTCTGATCAAACGGCGTGCCATCTTCTTTCAAGCTTGGGTAACCAGTGGCTACCTCAGATGGGTCAAGCTCTGGTACCCATGCCTTGGCCTGGCTCAAAGCCGTCATAGCACTGGCTCTTGCAGACGACCGCTTCATTTCATCTATCCTAGCAGGAAGCACAGAGAGGTTTTTCAAAACATCTATTAAAAGAGTAGGCGCTTGCTTCGTTGGAGAAATTGTGTCCAGTGCACGTTGAGCTCTGGTGTACAGCTGTTCGACAAGTGTGTAGACAGCTTTGAGCTTCACAAGCATGTCCTGGTTAAGGTTGCTGCTCCTGGGACCTGAATAAATCACAGATTGGTTAGTGGCGGTTTATATTATCATGACAAGGATTCACTTTTGATGATTAGCAAAGTGACTCACCAAAGATAGCAGAAACCATCTGAGATACGCGGTGTTTTAAGTCGGTGAATTCACTGGTCACCTCTTGAAGGGCAGCCTCAGCCTTTTCAGCTCGCTGTGTTAAAGCAGTTTTTTCCTCAACCCAAGTGCTTTTCTCCGCCTCAAAACTGGTCTTCAGCTTTTCAGATTCAGCTATGCTAAACTGGAATTTGGACTCAACTTTCCGGGTCTCAGACTCCTGATTCGCCAATCGGGTCTTTGCATCATTTAACTATGACTCAAGTTCAGCAGTAGTAGCCTGTATGAAGCACACAGTTATCAATGCATTCATATCAGGATTACAAGGATATAAGTCCCAACCATTTTGCAAGCAACAACACTTGGCACTTGGGGGCTAATGTCTGTCAAAGAATTTCTTCAAGTAAACGGCTCTTACGAATAAAGTCCCAAGCACTTTGCAAGCAAGACTACTTGGCACTTGGGGGCTAATGCATATCGCTTGTATCTTCTCTATGATGAACCGGTTGTGTTGTAAACAATCACAGCCGATTCATGGGGGCTACACAGATAAGCTCTCCTTTCTTCCACAATGATAAACAGGACCGGCTCATTCATGCTGATTAAACTGGCCCTTGGGGACTACGGATGCAATGTTAAATTGTTTAAACATCCGGTTTAATTTTAAACTATGACAACCGGCCTTGGAGGGATTCTACTGCTGAAGCTTATGGATTATTCTAAGTCTACAGCCTATTCAATCTTATCATAACCGGTAGACTTGGGGGCTGGCAGGATGTACATAACTTATTTAAAGCCGGAAGTCATACCTCCTATTTTTGATGCATTTGTTTTACCATGTCGATTTCAAGATCACGGCTGGAGTGTACTTGGTTGAGGTAGCCAGACAGAATTTCACCGCTGCTCAGCTGTGCGTAGGGGGAGACATCAAACCTCATCTTCCGCCTTTCAATGACCTCTTGCTTGGCAGTATGTTTGGCCAAAGCTATGGGATTTCCCGGTTCTGTAAAGTCGGTGCTAGTAATCAGAACATCATCAGTATGAGTCTCCGACGGCTTAAGTGGGCTTGATGGTGCAGGGTTCGAAGAATTAATATTGGTGTCATCAATGCAGAGATCCGGAATCTCAGGCGAAACATCAGGGGCAGGGTCATCTGGTTGTTTTTCAGAAGCATCGGGTGCAGAGACTTGCTATTCCGGTTCAACAATTTTAGGATCCTCAATTGGCTTGGAAACCTTTGTTTTCTTGCTAGGCTTTGCTTGTCCACTGCACAGGTGGTGACAAGTCAGTATAAGTGTAAGAGTATAAAGAGATACAGAATAAAAGGTAATTATTGTTACCCAGGGGCAGTTTTAAAAGCCGGTAACTCAGTTTGCGATGAGTTGCCAGAGGAAGAATGGGCAATCTCCTAGTCAATTGAGTCAACAGAGTTAAGTGGTAGGCAAATAAGACCCGCTAGCGGGTGGAAAGAGCGTAAGTTAAAAAGAGCCTCATTTCGACGTTTTTGAGGAGCGGGAGTGTTCGGTAAGCCGGAGGACAACTCTTCACCTCCACTGGTCCGAGTCTGACGTCGATTCTCGTGTTGTTGTTGCTTCAAAAGAAAGTGAGGATCTAAATAAGCCAAGGGGTGTGAAAACCTTACTTTCCGGGTTACTTGTCGAAGTTTTTGTCTTGGCAAAGGTTCTGAGCCGGAGGAAATAATAGTTACCTCTTCTTCAGTTGCTTGGCTGGCTCCCGTGTCTGCCTGATAATAGTCAGTGTCAATAAGACGATTGAAAAACGAGCCAAGAGAGTCAAGGGCTACCTCCGACTCAGAGGTGTCATCTAGATTAAGCATGTCAGGGGCGCTTGGTTTCTTTTTTCTCTTGGTGGCTTTCTTGGCGGCTTTCTTGGCAGCCCTGGCCTTCTTGGCAGCTTCATGATCATATTTCTTTTTCCAAAAGTCAGACTTAGCCTGTAAAAGTCATTAAAGGTTGAGTTAATAAAGTATTTAAATAATGAGGTAAAGGTAAGTAAGTTCAGAGACTCACATTCGGTGACGGGTTAAGCTTGCAGAAAGGGGCCAGACCCACTTTAAGGCAATCTTCCGGATCTTCATTTAGAAGGGACTTAACCATTTCGTGAATTATCTCATTAGTTAATGGCACGGAACTATGGCACAGAACTATGGCGCAGTGGATCCTTTACACCACTAGTGTAAGTACACATTAAGCCGGTGCGGCGACTCAAGGGTATGATCCGCCAAGAAATCCAGCACCTGACCAAATCAATGCCAGTTAACCCGTTTCCTAGCAGAGCTTTAACCTTTGCAATGGTAGGAGCAAGTTTTGCCCGTTCGGCAGTGGTAAGTTTCTCAGGAAGATAGTGCTTTGGGTCCAGGCGCTCGACACGGTAACCCGGCAGTGGATTCTCATCAGCCGGAGAGGTATCTTTGTAGTAAAACCACATTTGATTCCAATCCTTGGGGTGACTCGGCAGGCATGCATAAGGGAAGATGGCATCTCTTCTGCGTTGAATCGAGATTCCGCCAAGTTCCAAGTCGGGCTCGTTTGTGAACTCATTCTGGCGGTTCAAATAAAATTATTCCCTAAAGAGGTCGATGCTGGGCTCCTCTTGAAGGTATACTTCGTAGAAGACTTGAAAGTTGCAGATATTTGACACGGAATTGGGTCTGATGTCTTGAGGATGGAGTTGGAAGAAGTGTAGAACATCTCGGAAAAACTTAGAGCCGGGTGGTGAGAAGCCCTGGTTCATGTGATCAGTGAATACGATGACTTCGCCATCCTTTGGCTGAGGCCTTTCTTCGCCCGGTTCAGGACAACGATAATGCATAACGCTTTTTGCGGGCAAGTACCCGATTTTGGCAAAGTCTCTGAATGAGCCCTCTGTGACGACGGAGGGGGCCCAATTGCATGTATAGACTGTCTTTGGCGGCATTGTGAAGAAAGAAAACCTAAAGGAAAGGAACATTTTGCCGGTTCAAAACAGTTGGTGAAATCACAAGCTAACAGTAACAGTATATGTTCAGAATGGTGGCTTAAGTGAGGACTAATGATGTATGAGTAATTATAAGCCGGTGAGGTAAGCCGCCATGATCGGATATTCAAGATCTAACAAGAGCAAAATCTACTAAGTGTTGGGACAAACAGGTTTCACAAGTTGAAGCTATAAGATTGGATCTACAGCTGTTCTGAAAAATGGAATAAAATCTAAACCTAAGGTGGCGGTAGCAGAAGAGTGGGGGTGTTCGGATGAGATCTACTATAAGAAAGATATGGTCTGATATAAAAAATAAGTGCTAAAACTGTTATCGCGCGGGGTCTGTGCTATTTTTAGATCAAAACTATGCGATCTAGGACGGAGAAAGGGAAGAACGGTGATGAACACCGACGAATAGAGAAACCCTAACATAGATCTATGAAGGAGACAGGGGAAGACTTACTGACGCTGATTGATAGCGGAGGAGCGCCGCGGCGTTCTGGTCCGTTCAGGGTGATGCAGCGGCCGGAGTTGATGAAGGGAACGAAGGTCGACGGCGGCAGAGCTCGGGCGTACTGGAGCGTCGCGAGGAGGAAGAAGAAGGAGATAAGGCAAAGGGGGGGAATAAGAAGTGAACCCGTTGCCCTATTTATAAGGCTGGAAGGATAAGTGGCATGCGCGGGAATCAAGGAGACAGGAAAATGGATATGTGATGGCGCGGGCGCCTCGATTTTCCAAGGGTCAGTAAGGGAAAAGATTTATTAAAGATTTGAGCCATGTGTAGTATTAATCACAGGTTACGTCACGGCGGGTTACCACAATTTCCGGAGATGACGTCATGGCGGGTTACAATGTTTCACAGGAATATGAAGAAGGATTTTTCTAAGTGTTGAAGATTGACATGAACAAGTTCAAATCAACCTGGGGCCTAATGTTGGGGATATGACTATTGGATATGACCCGCCCAGGAGGGGCCGGGTTATCCCAATGGCGGTTCATCTAGATAAAGCCTGTGAGTATGTGAAGGTGGCGGTTCATGAAGTAGCGCTGTTAAAGGGCCCAAACCAAGAGGCGGCTTAAGGCCCATGAGTATAAACCGCCATGTATATGTAAGCTTGTATTATAAGGCATGTAAGATAAGTCACCGAGCTGGACACGTTTGTATGAGCCGGCCAGGACTCTGTAGGCCGCAGGGCGTCAACCCATGTATATAAGGGGACGACCCGACAGTGGCTTAGGGAAAGAAACAACAGATCGAAAGCTAGGCAAAGCGGATTCGCTCCCTGGTAATCGAAACCCTAGCAATACCACCTCAAACTGGATTAGGCATTTACCTTCACCGCAAGGGGCCGAACCAGTATAAATTCTACGTGTCCTTTGTCCCGTTTTAACCCCTTTAAGCTAACCTCGTCGTTATGGTTCCGCAACTAAGTCCTTCCATGAGGACATCTGCCATGACACTTCCACGACAGTTCTCCTAACAAAGCTTTCAATGAGGAGTTTGCCGCTCTCATGACCTCGAAGTTCAAGATGTCCATGATGGGAGAGTTGAAGTTCTTTCTCGGGTTCGAAATCAAATAAAGAAGAGAAGGAACCTTCATCAACTAAGCCAAATACACTCAAGACATGCTCAAGAGATTCAAGCTAAGTGATGTCAAGCCGGCTTCCACTCCAATGCCCGTCAAATGCCAACTTGACATAGATCCCAATGGTAAAGTGGTGGATCAGAAGGTATATCGTTCCATGATTGGCTCCTTGCTTTACCTTTGTGCATCTAGACCGGATATCATGTTGAGTGTGGGAATTTGTGCATGGTTTCAAGCCGCACCTAAGGAAAGCCACTATGTGGCAGTCAAGCGAATCTTTTGATATTTAGCTCATACACCAAACTTTGGCTTATGGTACCCAAGAGGAGCTAACTTCAACCTTGTGGGCTTTTCGGACTCGGATTGGGCAGGAGACAAAGTGGATAGGAAGTCAACTTCCGGAGGGTGCCAATTTCTTGGTTGCTCTTTGGTGAGTTGGTCTTCTAAGAAGCAAAGTTGTGTGTCTCTCTCGTCCACCGAAGCGGAGTATGTGGCCGCCGATAGTTGTTGTGCTCAACTTCTATGGATGAGGCAAACTTTAAAGGATTACAGTGTCATTTGTGACAAAGTGCCTCTTTGGTGTGACAATGAAAGTGCCATCAATATTTCTCTCAACCCGGTGCAACACTTCAAGACGAAGCATATTGAGATTCGGTATCACTTCATCCGGGATCACATTGGGCAAGGGGAGATCGAGCTCAACCATGTCAACTCTCCTGATAACCTTGCACATATTTTCACGAAGCCCTTGGATGAAGCAAGATTTTGCGAGTTAATGCATGAGCTAAATATCATTGATTTGAGCAATGTGGCTCGAACCCTTGCACACCCCACCATACTCATCGTGATGTCTTGTTTAGGTGTAGGCATGGACATAGGGGGAGTGTTGTTCTCTCAATGAACTCTCCCTCCCCCATTATGCATAAATTGATCAACTCTTTCACATTAGCCATTTTTTATGGTACTTGTGCTTCAAAGACGAGTTTTGGTCATGGGCCCAAGGATAATTCTTCGCGGTGCCATACCAATTGACTCAAACATAGGTGGCTCCGGCCACGCCCTCTCTCTTTGAGAGGTTTTGGTTCGTGTTTGGTCCTTGTTGTCTTTTGCCTTCTTTTGAGCCGTGTTTGTGTTTGAGTTGCTTCGTGTGTGCTCGTTTGCGTGTCCGGTTGCTTGAAGTTTGCATTGCAAAGGCCGTGTTTTTCTGTTTTTGTCAAAACATGCACTTTCTTGGGTTTGTGGTAATACCATGGCAAGCCACGGTACTGCCACTGGAGATGGGTTGCTTTTGTGCTTGCACAGCTGCGCCCCAGGCATGGTACTACCGCTTCCATCACGGCAGTAATTTTTTACTGACGCTGAAAGAGCGGTACTACCGCCCTGTGTGCGGTACTTCCGCCTGGGCGGTACTCCTGCAATGACCCGCGGTACTACCGCGCTGTCGCGAGCGCGTGGGGGTTAAGAGCGGGTAGGGGGAGTTCCAACTCCCCCATACCCATTCATCTCTTCCCCTCACTGCGTCTCTCTCTCTCTCTCCTGCCCAAGAACGGCGCCGGAGGACCTCGCCGGATCTCCATCTCCAGCCACTCTCCTCGCATTCCAACTGATGGGATCGATCCCCACCTCGCTCTCTTGCCATGGAACCCTGTATCTCCCTTAGTCCCTCTCTTTTTGCCCCGTTGTTGTGCTTCTAGGTTTTGGGAGATGCATGTGTGGTTCTTGTGATTTTTGGCTAAATCTTTGCAGGAGGAGATTGTAGGAGAGTGCTAGTGCAGTAGATATGCTATTTGGTGTGTTGCAACAATGTAGTTTAGATCAACGGTAGTACCGATCCAAATTTACGGATGTTCCTAGATCCATTCTCGCGAGATTTAACCCGTGCGGTACTACCGCTCTTCCTGGAGCGGTACTATCGCCTGCTCTAGCGAGATTCGCCCCGTGCGGTACTACCGCTCCGCTGGAGTGGTACTACCGCCCGGTGCACGGAAGTAAAAAATTACTTCGGCTCTAGGCGCGGTACTACCGTGCCAACCCGGCGCAGTACTACCGCGGCTAGAGGAGATGAAACTTTTTACTTCCGCCTCATGGTGCAGTACTACCATTGACATATAAATTACTTTGTTTTGTCACACTCAATCTCATTTCTACTTGTTCGTTCGGTTTTGGCCGTGGTATTTGCAATAATCCTTCTCACTCTTCTCGTGTGTTTGTGTTGTGTGTCATGGGTGGTGGCTCCGGTTCCAATGCCAGGCGCTTGAATCCCAGCTGTGACACGAGCTCCAAGTGGCTGCGCAACCAAGAAGCTCCCGAGGGCTCCAGTGCCCCACAATGCCATGTCAAGACCACAGATAGCAAGTTCAAGGAGCCAAACATCAGCATGAATGAAATGCCTCAAGCGGAGTTTTTTTCGAAGGAAGCTCAACCCTTATGTCAAGCCTAGAGAGCTCTCAAGGGGAAATGGCTTGTTCTGGACCAAGCAACAAAATCTCATCTACCTAGACGTGATCAAGGGCAAGCAGAACATCTATGTCCTAGTTCAGTGGGTTGACATGGAACATCTGAAGAAGAACCGAGCATATTTTGGAGAGCCTCTGGATTTGGTGGAGCAATTTGGTATTGAGGGGATCATCACTCTCCATCTTGACTTTGACCCGGAGCTTGTGGCTCAGTTCTTTGCTTTGGTAACCCACAAGTATAGGGGATCGCAACAGTTTTCGAGGGTAGAGTATTCAACCCAAATTTACTGATTCGACACAAGGGGAGCCAATGAATATTCTCAAGTATTAGCAGTTGAGTTGTCAATTCAACCACACCTGGATAACTTAATATCTGCAGCAAAGTAATATGATAGTGGTGGTAACGGTAGCAAAAGTAATAATTTTGGGTTTTGTAGTGATTGTAACACTAGCAACGAAAAAGTAAATAAGCAAAGAACAATATATGAAAAGCTCGTAGGCATTGGAACGGTGATGGAGAATTATGCCGGATGCGGTTCATCATGTAACAAGCATAATATAGGGTGACACAGAACTAGCTCCAATTCATCAATGTAATGTAGGCATGTATTCCGAATATAGTCATACGTGCTTATGGTAAAGAACTTGCACGACATCTTTTGTCCTACCCTCCCGTGGCAGCGGGGTCCTAATGGAAACTAAGGGATATTAAGGCCTACTTTTAATAGAGTACCGGAATAAAGCATTAACACATAGTGAATACATGAACTCCTCAAACTATGGTCATCACCGGGAGTGGTCCCGATTATTGTCACTTCGGGGTTGCCGGATCATAACACATGGTAGGTGACTATAGACTTGCAAGATAGGATCAAGAACTCACATATATTCATGAAAACATAATAGGTTCAGATCTGAAATCATGGCACTCGGGCCCTAGTGACAAGCATTAAGCATAGCAAAGTCATAGCAACATCAATCTCAGAACATAGTGGATACTAGGGATCAAACCCTAACAAAAACTAACTCGATTACATGATAGATCTCATCCAACCCATCACCGTCCAGCAAGCCTACGATGGAATTACTCACGCACGGCGGTGAGCATCATGAAATTGGTGATGGAGGATGGTTGATGATGGCGATGGCGACGGATTCCCCTCTCCGGAGCCCCGAACGGACTCCAGATCAGCCCTCCCGAGAGGTTTTAGGGCTTGGCGGCGGCTCCGTATCGTGAAACGCGATGAACCCTTCTCTCTGATTTTTTTCTCCCCGAAAGTGAATATATGGAGTTGGAGTTGAGGTCGGTGGAGCGTCAGGGGGCCCACGAGGTAGGGGGCGCGCCCTCCACCCTCGTGGACAGGGTGTGGGCCCCCTGACGTGGCTTTTTCTACCAGTATTTTCCTTATTTTCCAAATAGATGTTCCGTGGAGTTTCAGGTCATTCCGAGAACTTTTGTTTCTGCACATAAATAACACCATGGAATGTCTGCTGAAAACAGCGTCAGTCCGGGTTAGTTCCATTCAAGTCATGCAAGTTAGAGTCCAAAACAAGGGCAAAAGTGTTTGGAAAAGTAGATACGACGGAGACGTATCAACTCCCCCAAGCTGAAACCTTTGCTTGTCCTCAAGCAATTCAGTTGATAAACTGAAAATGATAAAGAAAAACTTTTACAAACTCTGTTTGCTCTTGTTGTTGTAAATATGTAAAGCCAGCATTCAAGTTTTCAGCAAAGATTATGACTAACCACATTCACAATAACTTATGTCAATGGCATAATCAACTAGCGAGCAATAATAATAAATCTCGGATGACAACACTTTCTCAAAACAATCATAATATGATATAACAGGATGGTATCTCGCTAGCCCTTTCTGAGACCGCAAAACATAAATGCAGAGCACCTTTAAAGATCAAGGACTGACTAGACATTGTAATTCATGGTAAAATAGATCCAGTCATAGTCATACCCAATATAAATTAATAGTAATGGATGCAAATGACAGCAGCGCTCTCCAGCTAGTGCTTTTTAATAAGAGGGTGATGACTCAACATAAAAGTAAATAGATAGGCCCTTCCCAGAGGGAAGCATGGATTTCTAGAGGTGCCAGAGCTCGGTTTTGAAATAGAGATAAATAATATTTTGAGCGGCATACTTTCATTGTCAACATAACAACCAAGAGATGGCGATATCTTCCATGCTACACACATTATAGGCGGTTCCCAAACAGAATGGTAAAGTTTATACTCCCCCTCCACCAACAAGCATCAATCCATGGCTTGCTCGAAACAACGAGTGCCTCCAACTAGCAATAGTCCCAGGGGGAGTTTTGTTCGCAATTATTTTGATTTAGTTTGCATAAAGCATGGGACTGGGCATCCCGGTGACCAGCCATTTTCTCGTGAGTGAGGAGCGGAGTCCACTCCTCTTGAGAATAACCCGCCTAGCATGGAAGATACGGACAGCCCTAGTTGATACGTGAGCTATTCGAGCATACAAAACAGAATTTCATTTGAAGGTTTAGATTTTGGCACATACAAATTTACTTGGAACCGTAGGTAGATACCACATATAGGAAGGTATGGTGGACTCATATGGCACAACTTTGGGGTTTAAGGGATTGGATGCACAAGCTGTTGGGGAACGTAGTAATTTCAAAAAAAATCCTACGCACACGCAAGATCATGGTGATGCATAGCAACGAGAGGAGAGAGTGTTGTCCACGTACCCTCGTAGACCGACAGCGGAAGCGTTATCACAACGCGGTTGATGTAGTCGTACGTCTTCACGATCCGACCGATCAAGTACCGAACGTACGGCACCTCCGAGTTCTACACACGTTCAGCTCGATGACGTCCCTCGAACTCCGATCCAGCCGAGTGTTGAGGGAGAGTTTCGTCAGCACGACGGCGTGGTGACGATGATGATGTTCCACCGACGCAGGGCTTCGCCTAAGCTCCGCAACGGTATTATCGAGGTGTAATATGGTGGAGGGGGGCATCGCACACGGCTAAGAGATCTCAAGGATCAATTGTTGTTTCTCTGGGGTGCCCCCCTACCCCCGAATATAAAGGAGCAAGGGAGGAGGAGGCCGGCCCTAGGAGGGGGCGCACCAAGTGTGGAGTCCTACTAGGACTCCCTAGTCCTAGTAGGATTCCACCTCCCATATGGAATAGGAAAAGAGGAAGGGAAAAGGAGAAGGAAGGAAGGGGGCGCCCCCCTTCCCTAGTCCAATTCGGACCAGACCAAGGGGAGGGGTGCGGCCACCCTTGAGGCCCTTTTCCTTCTTTCCCGTATGGCCCAATAAGGCCCAATACGTATTCCCGTAACTCTCCGGTACTCCGAAAAATACCCGAATCACTCGGAACCTTTCCGAAGTCCGAATATAGTCGTCCAATATATCGATCTTTACGTCTTGACCATTTCGAGACTCCTCGTCATGTCCCCGATCTCATCCGGGACTCCGAACTCCTTAGGTACATCAACATACATAAACTCGTAATAAAACTGTCATCGTAACTTTAAGCGTGCGGACCCTACGGGTTCGAGAACTATGTAGACATGACCGAGACACGTCTCCGGTCAATAACCAATAGCGGGACCTGGATGCCCATATTGGCTCCCACATATTCTACGAAGATCTTTATCGGTCAGACCGCATAACAACATACGTTGTTCCCTTTGTCATCGGTATGTTACTTGCCCGAGATTCGATCGTCGGTATCTCGATACCTAGTTCAATCTCGTTACCGGCAAGTCTCTTTACTCATTCCGTAACACATCATCCCGCAACTAACTTATTAGTCACAATGCTTGCAAGGCTTACAGTGATGTGCATTACCGAGTGGGCCCAGAGATACCTCTCCGACAATCGGAGTGACAAATCCTAATCTCGAAATACGCCAACCCAACAAGTACCTTTGGAGACACCTGTAGAGCACCTTTATAATCACCCATTTACGTTGTGACGTTTGGTAGCACACAAAGTGTTCCTCCGGTAAACGGGAGTTGCATAATCTCATAGTCATAGGAACATGTATAAGTCATGAAGAAAGCAATAGCAACATACTAAACGATCGAGTGCTAAGCTAACGGAATGGGTCAAGTCAATCACGTCATTCTCCTAATGAGGTGATCTCGTTAATCAAATGACAACTTATGTCTATGGCTAGGAAACATAACCATCTTTGATTAACGAGCTAGTCAAGTAGAGGCATACTAGTGACACTCTGTTTGTCTATGTATTCACACATGTATTATGTTTCCTGGTTAATACAATTCTAGCATGAATAATAAACATTTATCATGATATAAGGAAATATATAATACTTTATTATTGCCTCTAGGGCATATTTCCTTCAGTCTCCCACTTGCACTAGAGTCAATAATCTAGTTCACATCGCCATGTGATTAACACCCATAGTTCACATCTCTATGTGATCAACACTCAAAGGGTTTACTAGAGTCAATAATCTAGTTCACATCGCTATGTGATTAACACCCAAAAAGTACTAAGGTGTGATCATGTTTTGATTGTGAGATAATTTTAGTCAACGGGTCTGTCACATTCAGATCCGTAAGTATTTTGCAAATATCTATGTCTACAATGCTTTGCACGGAGCTACTCTAGCTAATTGCTCCCACTTTCAATATGTATCTAGACCGAGACTTAGAGTCATCTAGATTTAGTGTCAAAACTTACATCGACGTAACCCTTTACGACGAACCTTTTGTCACTTCCATAATCGAGAAACATATCCTTATTCCACTAAGGATAATTTTGACCGCTGTTCAGTGATCTACTCCTAGATCACTATTGTACTCCCTTGCCAAAATCAGTGTAGGGTATACAATAGATCTGGCACACAGCATGGCATACTTTATAGAACCTATGGCCAAGGCATAGGGAATGACTTTCATTCTCTTTCTATCTTTTGCCGTGGTCGGGCTTTGAGTCTTTACTCAATTTCACACCTTGTAACACAGGCAAGAACTCTTTCTTTGACTGTTCTATTTTGAACTACTTCAAAATCTTGTTAAGGTATGTACTCATTGAAAACTTTATCAAGCGTTTTGATCTATCTCTATATATCTTGATGCTCAATATGTAAGCAGCTTCACCGAGGTCTTTCTTTGAAAAACTCTTATTCAAGTATCCCTTTATGCTATCCAGAAATTCTATATCATTTCCAATCAGTAATATGTCATCCACATATAATATCAGAAATGCTACAGAGCTCCCACTCACTTTCTTGTAAATACAGGCTTCTCCAAAAGTCTGTATAAAACCAAATGCTTTGATCACACTATCAAAGCATTTATTCCAACTCCGAGAGGCTTGCACCAGTCCATAAATGGATCGCTGGAGCTTGCACACTTTGTTAGCTCCCTTTGGATCGACAAAACCTTCTGGTTGCATCATATACAACTCTTCTTCCAGAAATCCATTCAGGAATGCAGTTTTGACATCCATTTGCCAAATTTCATAATCATAAAATGCGGCAATTGCTAACATGATTCGGACAGACTTAAGCATCGCTACGGGTGAGAAGGTCTCATCGTAGTCAATCCCTTGAACTTGTCAAAAACCTTTCGCAACAAGTCGAGCTTTATAGACAGTAACATTACCATCAGCGTCAGTCTTCTTCTTGAAGATCCATTTATTTTCAATGGCTTGCCGATCATTGGGCAAGTCAACCAAAGTCCATACTTTGTTCTCATACATGGATCCCATCTCAGATTTCATGGCCTCAAGCCATTTTGCGGAATCTGGGCTCACCATCGCTTCTTCATAGTTCGTAGGTTCGTCATGGTCTAGTAACATAACCTCCAGAACAGGATTACCGCACCACTCTGGTGCGGATCTTACTCTGGTTTACCTACGAGGTTTGGTAGTAACTTGATCTGAAGTTACATGATTATCATCATTAACTTCCTCACTAATTGGTGTAGAAGTCACAGGAACAGATTTCTGTGATCCAATAAGGGAGCAGGTACAGTTACCTCATCAAGTTCTACTTTCCTCCCACTCACATCTTTCGAGAGAAACTCCTTCTCTAGAAAGGATCCATACTTAGCAACGAATGTCTTGCCTTCGGATCTGTGATAGAAGGTGTACCCAACTGTCTCCTTTGGGTATCCTGTGAAGACACATTTCTCCGATTTGGGTTTGAGCTTATCAGGATGAAACTTTTTCACATAAGCATCGCAACCCCAAAATTTTAAGAAACGACAACTTTGGTTTCTTACCAAACCACAGTTCATAAGGCGCCGTCTCAACGGATTTTGATGGTGCCCTATTTAACGTGAATGCAGCTGTCTCTAATGCATAACCCCCAAAACGATTAGTGGTAAATTGGTAAGAGACATCATAGATTGCACTATATCCAATAAAGTACGGTTATGACGTTCGGACACACCATTATGCTGTGGTGTTCCAGGTGGCATGAATTTGTGAAACTATTCCACATTGTTTTAACTGAAGGCCAAACTCGTAACTTAAATACTCTTCTCCACGATCAGATCGTAGAAACTTTATTTTCTTGTTACGATGATTTTCTGCTTCACTCTGAAATTATATGAACTTTTCAAATGTTTCAGACTCTTGTTTCATTAAGTAGATATACCCATATCTGCTCAAATCATCTGTGAAGGTCAGAAAATAATGATACCTGCTACGAGCCTCAATATTCATCGGACCACATACATCTGTATGTATGATTTCCAACAAATCTGTTGCTCTCTCCATAGTTCCAGAGAACGGCGTTTTAGTCATCTTGCCCATGAGGCACGGTTCGCAAGTATCAAGTGATTCCAAAATCCCATCAGTATGGAGTTTCTTCATGCGCTTTACACCAATATGACCTAAACGGCAGTGCCACAAATAAGTTGCACTATCATTATTAACTTTGCATCTTTTGGCTTCAATATTATGAATATGTGTATCACTACGATCGAGATCCAACAAACCATTTTCGTTGGTGTGTATGACCATAGAAGGTTTTATTCATGTAAACAGAACAACAATTGTTCTCTAATTTAAATGAATAACCGTATTGCAATAAACATGATCAAACCATATTCATGCTCAACGCAAACACCAAATAATACTTATTTAGTTTCAACACTAATCCCGAAAGTACAGGGAGTGTGCGATGATGATCATATCAATCTTGGAACTACTTCCAACACACATCGTCACCTCGCCTTTTACTAGTCTCTGTTTATTCTGCAACTCCCGTTTTCGAGTTACTACTCTTTAGCAACTGAACCAGTATCAATTACCGAGGGGTTACTATAAACACTAGTAAAGTACACATCAATAATCTGTATATCAAATATACCTTTGTTCACTTTGCCATCCTTCTTATCCACCAAATAGTTGGGGTAGTTCCGCTTCCAGTGACCAGTCCTTTTGCAGTAGAAGCACTTAGTCTCAGGCTTAGGACCAGACTTAGGCTTCTTCACTTGAGCAGCAACTTGCTTGCCGTTCTTTTTTAAGTTCCCCTTCTTCCCTTTGCCCTTTTCTTGAAACTAGTGATCTCGTCAACCATCAACACTTGATGTTTTTCTTGATTTCTACCTTCTTCGATTTCAGCATCATGAAGAGCTCAGGAATTACTTTTGTCATCCCTTGCATACTATAGTTCATCACGAAGTTCTACTAACTTGGTGATGGTGACTAGAGAATTCTGTCAATCACTATTTTATCTGGAAGATAAACTCCCACTTGATTCAAGCGATTGTAGTACCCAGACAATCTGAGCACATGCTCACTAGTTGAGCGATTCTCCTCCATCTTTTAGCTATAGAACTTGTTGGAGACTTCATATCTCTCAACTCGGGTATTTGCTTGAAATATTAACTTCAACTCCTGAAACATCTCATATGGCCCTTGACGTTCAAAACGTCTTTGAAGTCCCGATTCTAAGCCGTTAAGCATGGTGCACTAAACTATCAAGTAGTCATCATATTGAGCTAGCCAAACGTTCATAGCGTCTGCATCTGCTCCTGCAATAGGTCTGTCACCTAGCGGTGCATCAAGGATATAATTTTTCTGTGCAACAATGAGGATAATCCTCAGATCACGGATCCAATCCGCATCTTTGCTACTAACATCTTTCAACATAATTTTCTCTAGGAACATATCAAAATAAAACAGGGAAGCAACAACGCGAGCTATTGATCTACAACATAATTTGCAAAATACTATCAGGACTAAGTTCATGATAAATTTAAGTTCAATTAATCATATTACTTAAGAACTCCCACTTAGATAGACATCCCTCTAATCCTCTAAGTGATCACGTGATCCATATCAACTAAACCATGTCCGATCATCACGTGAGATGGAGTAGTTTCAACGGTGAACATCACTATGTTGATCATATCTACTATATGATTCACGCTCGACCTTTCGGTCTCCGTGTTCCGAGGCCATATCTGTTATATGCTAGGCTCGTCAAGTTTAACCTGAGTATTCCGCGTGTGCAACTGTTTTGCACCCGTTGTATTTGAACGTAGAGCCTATCACACCCAATCATCACGTGGTGTCTCAGCACGAAGAACTTTCGCAACGGTACATACTCAGGGAGAACACTTATACTTTGATAATTTAGTGAAGGATCATCTTATAATGCTACCGTCAAACAAAGCAAGATAAGATGCATAAAGGATTAACATCACATGCAATCAATATAAGTGATATGATATGGCCATCATCATCTTGTGCTTGTGATCTCCATCTCCGAAGCACCGTGCTTGATCACCATCGTCACCGGCTCTGACACCTTGATCTCCATCGTAGTATCATTGTCGTCTCGCCAAATAATTGCTTTTACGACTATCGCTACCGCTTAGTGATAAAGTAAAACTATTACATGATGATTGCATCTCATACAATAAAGCGACAACCATATGGCTCCTGCCAGTTGCCGATAACTCGGTTACAAAACATGATCATCTCATACAACACATTATATCACATCATGTCTTGACCATATCACATCACAACATGCCCTGCAAAAACAAGTTAGACGTCCTCTACTTTGTTGTTGCATGTTTTTACGTGGCTGCTACGGGCTTAGCAAGAACCGTTCTTACCTATGCATCAAAACCACAACGATAGTTTGTCAAGTTGGTGCTGTTTTAACCTTCGCAAGGATCGGGCGTAGCCACACTCGGTTCAACTAAAGTGAGAGAGACAGACACCCGCCGGTCACCTTTAAGCAACGAGTGCTCGCAACGGTGAAACCAGTCTCACGTAAGCGTACGCGTAATGTCGGTCCGGGCCGCTTCATCTCACAATACCGCTGAACCAAAGTATGACATGCTGGTAAGCAGTATGACTTATATCGCCCACAACTCACTTGTGTTCTACTCGTGCATAGCATCAACGCATAAAACCAGGCTCGGATGCCACTGTTGGGGAACGTAGTAATTTCAAAAAAATTCCTACGCACACGCAAGATCATGGTGATGCATAGCAACGAGAGGAGAGAGTGTTGTCCACGTACCCTCGTAGACCGACAGCGGAAGCGTTATCACAACGCGGTTGATGTAGTCGTACGTCTTCACGATCCGACCGATCAAGTACCGAACGTACGGCACCTCCGAGTTCTACACACGTTCAGCTCGATGACGTCCCTCGAACTCCGATCCAGCCGAGTGTTGAGGGAGAGTTTCGTCAGCATGACGGCGTGGTGACGATGATGATGTTCCACCGACGCAGGGCTTCGCCTAAGCTCCGCAACGGTATTATCGAGGTGTAATATGGTGGAGGGGGGCACCGCACACGGCTAAGAGATCTCAAGGATCAATTGTTGTGTCTCTAGGGTGCCCCCCTGCCCCCGTATATAAAGGAGCAAGGGAGGAGGTGGCCGGCCCTAGGAGGGGGCGCACCAAGTGTGGAGTCCTACTAGGACTCCCTAGTCCTAGTAGGATTCCACCTCCCATATGGAATAGGAAAAGAGGAAGGGAAAAAGAGAAGGAAGGAAGGGGGCGCCCCCCTTCCCTAGTCCAATTCGGACCAGACCAAGGGGAGGGGTGCGGCCACCCTTGAGGCCCTTTTCCTTCTTTCCCGTATGGCCCAATAAGGCCCAATACGTATTCCCGTAACTCTCCGGTACTCCGAAAAATACCCGAATCACTCGGAACCTTTCCGAAGTCCGAATATAGTCGTCCAATATATCGATCTTTACGTCTCGACCATTTCGAGACTCCTCGTCATGTCCCCGATCTCATCCGGGACTCCGAACTCCTTAGGTACATCAACATACATAAACTCGTAATAAAACTGTCATCGTAACTTTAAGCGTGCGGACCCTACGGGTTCGAGAACTATGTAGACATGACCGAGACACGTCTCCGGTCAATAACCAATAGCGGGACCTGGATGCCCATATTGGCTCCCACATATTCTACGAAGATCTTTATCGGTCAGACCGCATAACAACATACGTTGTTCCCTCTGTCATCGGTATGTTACTTGCCCGAGATTCGATCGTCGGTATCTCGATACCTAGTTCAATCTCGTTACCGGCAAGTCTCTTTACTCGTTCCGTAACACATCATCCCGCAACTAACTTATTAGTCACAATGCTTGCAAGGCTTATAGTGATGTGCATTACCGAGTGGGCCCAGAGATACCTCTCCGACAATCGGAGTGACAAATCCTAATCTCGAAATACGCCAACCCAACAAGTACCTTTGGAGACACCTGTAGAGCACCTTTATAATCACCCATTTACGTTGTGACGTTTGGTAGCACACAAAGTGTTCCTCCGGTAAACGGGAGTTGCATAATCTCATAGTCATAGGAACATGTATAAGTCATGAAGAAAGCAATAGCAACATACTAAACGATCGAGTGCTAAGCTAACGGAATGGGTCAAGTCAATCACGTCATTCTCCTAATGAGGTGATCTCGTTAATCAAATGACAACTTATGTCTATGGCTAGGAAACATAACCATCTTTGATTAACGAGCTAGTCAAGTAGAGGCATACTAGTGACACTCTGTTTGTCTATGTATTCACACATGTATTATGTTTCCTGGTTAATACAATTCTAGCATGAATAATAAACATTTATCATGATATAAGGAAATATATAATACTTTATTATTGCCTCTAGGGCATATTTCCTTCACAAGCAGTATCCCCGCTTAGTACAAGTGAAGGCTAGCAAAAGGCTGGGAAGCGACCAACTAGAGAGCGACAACAGTCATGAACATGCATTAAAATTAACAGACATTGAGTACGAGCATGAGTAGGATATAATCCACCATGAACATAAATATCGTGAAGGCTGTGTTGATTTGTTTCAACTACATGCGTGAACATGCGCCAAGTCGAGTCACTTAATCATTCAAAGGAGGATACCACCCCACTATACCACATCACAACCATTTTAATAGCATGTTGGCACGCAAGGTAAACCATTATAACTCATAGCTAATCAAGCATGGCATAAGCAACTATGATCTCTAATTGTCATTGCAAACATGTTTATTCATAATAGGCTGAATCAGGAACGATGAACTCATCATATTTACAAAAACAAGAGAGGTCGAGTTCATACCGGCTTCTCTCATCTCAGTCAGTCCATCATATATCGTCATAATTGCCTTTCACTTGCACGACCGAACGATGTGAAAATAATAAGAGTGCACGTGCATTGGACTAAGCTGGAATCTGCGAGCATTCAATAAATAGGAGAAGACAAGGCAATATGGGCTCTTGGTTAAATCAACAATAATGCATATAAGAGCCACTTCAACAATTTAATCATGATCTTCTCCTATCGACCCCCAAAGAAAAGAAAAGAAATAAAACTATTTACACGGGAAAGCTCCCAACAAGCAAAAGAAGAACGGGAAATCTTTTTGGGTTTTCTTTTTAATTATTACTACTACAACAAGAAAAATGAAATAACTAAAAGCTACACTATTTTTTTGGTTTTTCTTAAGGTTTATTAAACACACAAGAAGAAAGCAAGAAAAAGGGAAAATAAACTAGCATGGATATTATAGTGAAAAAGTATGAGCACCGACATTTAGCAATGAGTGTGTGAACATAAATGTAATGTCGGTGAGAAATACGTACTCCCCCAAGCTTAGGCTTTTGGCCTGAGTTGGTTTATTGCCACGGATGGCCTGGCGGATATCCATAGTTGTAGTTGGGGTCGTACTGAGATGAAGAAGACTCTGACTGCCACTGGTTGGCAATCATATCCGGATCCCACTGGTAGTTAGACTGTCGTGGAGGTTCAAATTGTGGTTCCAGCTCCGTGGCTGGTGTAGGGTTCCGGTAGGCGTGAATGGCCACCAACGGAACGAGATACGGACCTTCAGATAAATTAAACAAGGAGGGAGCAGGCAAGGTAATAGTCTCAGGGTGATGTTTATCAAAGAACAATTTGTATTTAAGCGCTCCTTCCCTATTCTTAACAATAAAGTCATGCACTACCATACTCTTATAATCTAAATAAGCATTGGGCAACAATTTTTCTTCTTTTTCATAGTGCCTAATAGGTATGTTATAATGTGCAGCAAGGCGTGAAGCATAAATACCTCCAAAGATGGGGCCCTTTGTACGGTTCAAACTTAACCGTTTAGCAATAATACCGCCCATACTAACAGTGTTATCGCAGAATAAACCATGGAACAAAATGATAATATCAGGAACACTAAGGTTTCCGCAGTTTCCGTGACCAATAAAGCAACGACTAGCAAATATGGAAAAGTAGCGTAAAACAGGAAAATGTATGCTAGTGATTCTTGCATCGGAAACCTTCCTAGTTTCCCCCACAGTAATAGTATCAATAAACCCGTCCACATCTTTACGATGTGGTTCCTCTAAACTACCCTCAAAAGGTATTTTGCAAACCTTGCAAAATTCATCTAGTGGCATCTTCTTAACAACATCATATAAATGAAACTGTACTGAAGGAGGTGATTCCTTAGGATAATAGTAGAAGTTTTGCACAAAAGTATTGGTGAGTAAGAGATACTGATTGCGTTGGTCGTGGAGGAAGTCGGTGAGGCCTGCATTCTCAGCCAATTCATAAAAATCATCATAAATCCCGGCTTCTCTCAAGAAATCATTGGAAGGCCATTCACACGGCCGGACCTCTGCGGTGCGAGGCAAATTATATTTGGGCCTCTGTGCTTCTTCACTTTGCTTTTCCTTCGAGCTTCGGCTCGATGAGCCCCTCAAAAATCTCTTCATTATTTTCTGAATTTTTTTGAAATTTTTAGTAACTTCAAATAAAAATGAACCAAACTCAATAAAATTGATAGCAACTACTCCTACAAGTGCCTAGAGCCTATATCAAGCATTAGAACTACTTGGAACCATATAAATTTGACATGCAAGCTCAAGAACATGGTCACCTAGGCAGCACAAATTTGCAATGAATAAAGCACTAGAACAAAAACTAATTGGACCAATGGAGGAGTCACATACCAAGGAACAATCCCCCCAAGTAGTTTTGTGAGAGGTGCTTTGAGCAAGGAGATCGAAAATCGCAGCAAAATGAGCTAGAACTCGTGCTTGAGCTGGATGGTGATTTTTTTTGGGAGGAAGAAGGAGTGTGTGGGTGCAGGAATAAGTGGAGGGGAGCCACCATGGGCCCACGAGGCAGGGGGCGCGCCCTCCACCCTCGTGGCCAGGTGCTTGCCCCTCCTGCTGTGTTCTCAGTGCCAGATATTCTCAAATATTCCAGAAAAATCATATTCCATTTTCAGGGCATTTGGAGAACTTTTATTTTCAGGGTATTTTTATATTGCACGGATAAATCAGAAAACAGACAGGAAAATACTATTTTTACTTTATTTCAACTAAATAACAGAAAGTAAAAGGAGGGTACAGAAGGTTGTGCCTTTTAGTTTCATCCATCATGCTCATCAAAAGGAATCCACTAACAAGGTTGATCAAGTCTTGTTAACAAACTCATTCCGAATAACATGGAACCGGAGAAATTTCGAATAACACTATGTTACCTCAACGGGGATATGCACATCCCCAATAATAAGAATGTCATATTTCTTCTTGACCGTAGGAAGAGGAAATTCAAAACCTCCAAAAATAATTGATGGAATTTTTCCAATAGAATTGATACTATGGAGTTGAGGTTGTTTCCTCGGAAAGTGTACCGTATGCTCATTACCATTAACATGAAAAGTGACATTGCCTTTGTTGCAATCAATAACAGCCCCTGCAGTATTCAAAAAGGGTCTTCCAAGAATAATAGACATACTATCGTCCTCGGGAATATCAAGAATAACAAAGTCCGTTAAAATAGTAACGTTTGCAACCACAACAGGCACATCCTCACAAATACCGACAGGTATAGCAGTTGATTTATCAGCCATTTGCAAAGATATTTCAGTAGGTGTCAACTTATTCAAATCAAGTCTACGATATAAAGAGAGAGGCATAACACTAACACCGGCTCCAAGATCACATAAAGCAGTTTTAACATAGTTCCTTTTAATGGAGCATGGTATAGTAGGTACTCCTGGATCTCCAAGTTTCTTTGGTATTCCAACTTTAAAAGTATAATTAGCAAGCATGGTGGAAATTTCAGCTTCCGGTATCTTTCTTTTATTAGTGACAATTTCTTTCATATACTTAGCATAAGGATTCATTTTGAGCATATCAGTTAATCGCATACGCAAAAAGATAGGTCTAATCATTTCAGCAAAGCGCTCAAAATCCTCATCATCCTTTTTCTTGGATGGTTTAGGAGGAAAAGGCATGGATTTCTGAACCCATGGTTCCCTTTCTTTACCGTGCTTCCTAGCAACAAAGTCTCTCTTATCATAACATTGATTCTCTGATTGTGGGTTATCAAGATCAACACCAGGTTCAATTTCTACATCATTATCATTACTAGGTTGAGCATCATCATGAACATCATCATTAACATTTTCATTAGGTTCATGTTCATTACCAGATTGTGTTTCAGCATCAGAAATAGAAATATCATTTGGATTCTCAGGTGGTTCAGCAATAGGTTCACTAGAAGCATGCAAAGTCCTATCATTTTTCTTTTTCTTCTTTTTAGAAGAACTAGGTGCATCAATATTATTTCTCTGAGAATCTTGTTCAATTCTCTTGGGGTGGCCTTCAGGATACAAAGGTTCCTGAGTCATCTTACCAGTTCTAGTAGCCACTCTAACAGCATAATCATTTTTCTTACTATTCAATTCATTGAGCAGATCATTTTGAGCTTTAAGTACTTGTTCTACTTGAGTGGTAACCATAGAAGCATGTTTACTAATGAGTTTAAGTTCACCTTTAACATTAGCCATGTAATTACTCAAGTGTTCAAGCATATCGGAATTGTATTTCAATTGTCTACCAAAATAAGCATTGAAGTTTTCTTGTTTGACAATAAAATTATCAAACTCTTCTAAGCATTGTCTAGCAGACTTGTAGTGAGGAATATCACCTTCATCAAATCTATAGAGAGAATTTACCTTTACTACCTGTGTCGGGTTATCAAGACCATGAGTTTCTTTAATAGGTGGAGGATTAAGATCACAAGTTTCTTCAACATGCGGTAAATTAAGGCCATGCATTTCTTCAATAGGAGGTAAATTCTTAACATCTTCAGCTTTAATACCTTTTTCTTTCATAGATTTCTTTGCCTCTTGCATATCTTCAGGACTGAGAAATAGAACACCTCTTTTCTTCGGAGTTGGTTTAGGAATAGGCTCAGGAATTGGCTCAGGAAGTGTCCAATTATTTTCATTTGTCAACATATTATTCAATAGAATTTCAGCTTCATCCGGTGTTCTTTCCGTGAAAACATAACCAACACAACTATCCAGGTAATCTCTGGAAGCATCGGTTAGTCCATTATAAAAGATATCAAGTATTTCATTTTTCTTAAGAGGATGATCAGGCAAAGCATTAAGTAACTGGAGAAGCCTCCCCCAAGCTTGTGGGAGACTCTCTTTTTCAATTTGCACAAAATTATATATATCCCTTAAAGCAGCTTGTTTCTTATGAGCAGGGAAATATTTAGCAGAGAAGTAATAAATCATATCCTGGGGACTACGCACACAACCAGGATCAAGAGAATTAAACCATATCTTAGCATCACCTTTTAATGAGAACGGGAATATTTTAAGGATATAAAAATAGCGAGATCTCTCATCATTAGTGAACAGGGTGGCTATATCATTTAATTTAGTAAGATGTGCCACAACAGTTTCAGATTCATAGCCATGAAAAGGATCAGATTCAACCAAAGTAATTATATGAGGATCAACAGAGAATTCATAATCCTTATCAGTAATACAGTTAGGTGAAGTAGCAAAAGCAGGGTCAGGTTTCATTCTAGCATTAAGATATTGCTGCTTCCATTTAACTAATAACCTCTTGAGCTCGTATCTATCTTTGCAAGCTAAAATAGCTAAAGCAGCTTCTTTTTCAAAAACATAACCCTCAGGAACAACAGGAGATTCATATTTATTAGGGGGAGAGTCTTCATCATCACTTTCATCAATGTTATCAGTTTCAATAATTTCATTCTCTCTAGACCTAGCAAGTTGTTCATCAAGAAATTCACCAAGTGGCACAGTAGTATCAAGCATAGAAGTAGTTTCATCATAAGTATCATGCATAGCAGAAGTGGCATCATCAATAACATGCGACATATCAGAACGAATAGCAGAAGCAGGTTTAGGTGTCGCAAGCTTACTCAAAACCGAAGGTGAATCAAGTGCAGAGCTAGATGGCAGTTCCTTACCTCCCCTCGTAGTTGAGGGATAGATTTTTGTTTTCTCGTCTTTCAAGTTCCTCATAGTGACCAGCAGATATAAATCCCAAGTGACTCAAAGAATAGAGCTATGCTCCTCGGCAACGGTGCCAGAAAATAGTCTTGATAACCCACAAGTATAGGGGATCGCAACAATTTTCGAGGGTAGAGTATTCAACCCAAATTTATTGATTCGACACAAGGGGAGCCAAAGAATATTCTCAAGTATTAGCAGTTGAGTTGTCAATTCAACCACACCTGGATAACTTAATATCTGCAGCAAAGTATTTAGTAGCAAAGTAATATGATAGTGGTGGTAACGGTAGCAAAAGTAATATTTTTGGGTTTTGTAGTGATTGTAACAGTAGCAACGGAAAAGTAAATAAGCGAAGAACAATATATGAAAAGCTCGTAGGCATTGGATCGGTGATGGAGAATTATGCCGGATGCGGTTCATCATGTAACAAGCATAACATAGGGTGACACAGAACTAGCTCCAATTCATCAATGTAATGTAGGCTTGTATTCCGAATATAGTCATACGTGCTTATGGTAAAGAACTTGCATGACATCTTTTGTCCTACGCTCCCGTGGCAGCGGGGTCCTAATGGAAACTAAGGGATATTAAGGCCTCCTTTTAATAGAGTACCGGAACAAAGCATTAACACATAGTGAATACATGAACTCCTCAAACTATGGTCATCACCGGGAGTGGTCCCGATTATTGCCACTTCGGGGTTGCCGGATCATAACACATAGTAGGTGACTATAGACTTGCAAGATAGGATCAAGAACTCACATATATTCATGAAAACATAATAGGTTCAGATCTGAAATCATGGCACTCGGGCCCTAGTGACAAGCATTAAGCATAGCAAAGTCATAGCAACATCAATCTCAGAACATAGTGGATACTAGGGATCAAACCCTAACAAAACTAACTCAATTACATGATAGATCTCATCCAACCCATCACCATCCAGCAAGCCTATGATGGAATTACTCACGCACGGCAGTGAGCATCATGAAATTGGTGATGGAGGATGGTTGATGATGACGATGGCGACGGATTCCCCTCTCTGGAGCCCCGAACGGACTCCAGATCAGCCCTCCCGAGAGGTTTTAGGGCTTGGCGGCGGCTCCGTATCGTGAAACGCGATGAATCCTTCTCTCTGATTTTTTTCTCCCCGAAAGTGAATATATGGAGTTGGAGTTGAGGTCGGTGGAGCGTCAGGGGGCCCACGAGGTAGGGGGCGCGCCCTCCACCCTCGTGGACAGGGTGTGGGCCCCCTGACGTGGCTTTTTCTACCAGTATTTTTCTTATTTTCCAAATAGATGTTCCGTGGAGTTTCAGGTCATTCCGAGAACTTTTGTTTCTGCACATAAATAACACCATGGAAAGTCTGCTGAAAATAGCGTCAGTCCGGGTTAGTTCCATTCAAATCATGCATGTTAGAGTCCAAAACAAGGGCAAAAGTGTTTGGAAAAGTAGATACGACGGAGACGTATCATGCTTCTATCCGCTTCTATCCACTTCCACACGGATGAGAAGCGGACCATGACTTGGATGACAAATGGGAAGAGGATGACTGCTGAGTGGAAGGAGTTCATGGATCTGTTGCATGTTCGTGATGAGGGGCTTGATGCGCCCGTTGGTGCGCGCCCACATGCCAACCCCGAGGCTGCCAACAAGAACAAGCTTCAACCCTTTCGTGTTGAGAAGACCCTCCCCAGTGGCAAGAAGTCTTTTGTGCTGAATCCATTTCTTCACATCATGCACCGGATCTTCCGCAATGCTCTGTTTCCTCGCATAGGCGACAAGGACAAGGTGCACTCCTATCTCGTGGACATGATGCTCATGTGTGAGGAAGCCCGTCCTCAACAACATGAACCACTTGATATCTCTCACATCATGTGGAGTGAGCTTCACTTTGCTGTGTTCCACCATAAGGTGCCCATCTATGGACCCTACTTGTTCCTCTTGATCTCGAAAACTTGGGAGAAGCTCTTTTCGGGCGAAGAGTTCCTTGCTCCCAACTGGATTCGCCATGAGCCCATTAAGTTGCGCCAGAAGAACAAGTGGGCTAACACCACTACCCGGGCTGAGGCCGAAGCTGCACGCATGGACGTTGATGAGGATGAGTTTGAGGAGGAGGAGGCTGGGGACAGTTCTGTGGGGTATTCACCTCCATCTACTGAGCCGTCTTGGGCTAAGAAGCTCAAGGCCAAGATGAAGGCTCTATTTTGCATGCAGGCCAAGGGACAACACAAGGCGCACGTTGCTCAGAAGGAGAGTCGCCAACGCGATAAGAGGATCTTGAGGAAGCTGGGCGAGCAAGTCTTGAGCGGGTCAGAGAAGAACATCACTCCTAAGGCGGCCTGGATGGCGAAGCAGGGCTATCAGTGGACTGAGACGGATGGGGAGTCCATTTCTGCTGTTGAGATAGATGAGGAGCTTGATGGGTGATCGCGTCAGTGGGAGCTACCACCTGTGTCGTAGGTGTCCTCTCTGCCTTTTTGGTGTCTCGATGCCAAAGGGGGAGAGAGTGTAGGATTTGCGAGTCTTATGTCTTGTTGCTTTCGTTTTGTTGAACCTTCGTTGCTTTGGTTTGTTGGTTTGTGTTGGTGTGTGTGTGACCAGGAGACCTATGCTATCATATGGTGTGAGACATATGCCCTCAAGCTTATCTTATTGTCTAGTATGTTTAGTGGTTTGTGAGCTTATGTTATCTTGTGCCCTTTACTTCATGCTCACTTACTTTATCTTGCCTCAATGCTTAGTGTCACTTTATTGTTGCAAGTTTTGCCTTGTCTATAAAATATAGGGGGAGTGTTGATCCTAGTATGTGTGCCGTGCAGTCCAAAGCATATCTATAGAGTGCACACATCTAAGAGGAGCCTGTCTATATTTTATAAATGTTGGGTTTGCTTATGTTCATTTTATATCCTTATGTGCAAATCCCGTATTGTCATCAATCCACCAAAAAGGGGGAGATTGTAAGGGCACATTTCTCCCTATGTGGTTTTGGTGATTGATGATAGTACATTTGCGGACTAATCGTGTGCATTGATCATTTCAGTGATCTCTCGGAGCCTATCGAAGACGGCGGTTCTCTACGTTTCTTTTCGGTAGATTTGAGTCGTAGGAAAGCCATACTATTAAGAGGGGGTCCGCTTCGGAAAGGTTAGGGTGAAATCAAAATGTACACGTCTGTCCCTTTGCACCATCTTTCCTTCGCTTCATTGGAGCACCACCCATTTATCCTTGTCGCCGCGAGATGAAGGCCTCCAAGTGCTATAGGTTCTGTGGCGTGCGGTAGTACTGCTCAAGGTAGCAGTAGTACCGCAGAGGCCCGCGGTAGTACCGCTCTGGCTAGCGGTAGTACTGCGCCACGCGGTAGTACCGCTCCTCGCGAGCGGTCGTACCGCTGCCTCCAGCACAGAACGCTGGCGCGCGCGGAAGTAGGCGCGGAAGTAATTTTTTACTTCCGCCCCTACGCGGCAGTACCGCTCCCTGCGAGCGGTAGTACCGTGCCGGATTTTCGCACGCCCCAAACTCAGCGGAAGTAGTCACAGACGAAATTTATTTAGCCCGTGCTTTTTCCCGGCCCAGTCGAGCCCTGCCGCAGGGGCACGTGATACGTCTCCAACATATCTATAATTTATGAAGTATTCATGCTATTATATTATCCATCTTAGATGTTTTATATGCTATTTTATATGATTTTTGGGACTAACCTATTAACCAAGAGCCCAGTGCCAGTTCCTGTTTTTTCCTTGTTTTTGAGTTTTACAGAAAAGGAATATCAAACGGAGTCCAATTGACGTGCCATTTTTTGATGATTTTTTATGGACCAAAAGAAGACCCCGGAGTAAAAGAGTTGGGCCAGGAGAGTCCCGGGGCGCCCACGAGGGTGGGGGGCGCGCCCACCCCCCCAGGCGCGTGGGCCTGCCTCGTGGACGCCTCGGCCACCTCCTTGACGTGAGACCGACACCAAAAATTCCTATAAATACAGAAACCTCGGAAAATTAACCTAGATCGGAAGTTCCGCCGCCTCAAGCCTCTGTAGCCACGAGAAATCAATCTAGGCCCTCTCCGGCACCCTGCCGGAGGGGGCCATCATCACCGGTGGCCATGGAGGAGTATCCCGGAGAGGCCATCATCGCCATGAAGGCCAAGGACCAGAGGGAGAACCTTTCCCCATCTAGGGGGGAGGCCATGGAGGTGGAAGCACAAGGGGGAGAACCTCTCCTCCTCTCTCTCGGTGGCGCCAGAGTGCCATCGGGAGGGGAATCATCGCCGCGGTGATCGTCTTCATCAACATCACCATCATCATCACCATCCTCATCTCTTTTACGCGGTCCACTCTCCCGCACCCCGCTGTAATCCCTACTTGAACATGGTGCTCTATGCCACATATTATGATCCAATGATGTTTTGAGTAGTTATCCTTTGTCTTTGGGTTGATTGATGATCTAGATTGGTACGAGTTGTATGTTTTATTTTGGTGCTGTCCTATGGTGCCCTCCGTGTCGCGCAAGCGTGAGGGATTCCCGCTGTAGGGTGTTGCAATACGTTCATGATTCGCTTATAGTGGGTTGGTGAGTGACTGAAACACAAACCCGAGTAAGGGGGTTGTTGCGTATGGGAATAAAGAGGACTTGATGCTTTAATGCTATGGTTGGGTTTTACCTTAATGATCTTTAGTAGTTGCGGATGCTTGCTAGAGTTCCAATCATAAGTGCATATGATCTAAGTAGAGAAAGTATGTTAGCTTATGCCTCTCCCTCATATGAAATTGCAATGACGACTACCGGTCTTGTTAACAATTGCCTAGGACAATTCCGCACACCGATCCACCATTATTCCACACTCGCTATTTATAATATTTAGTAATGTATTCTAAATTTATGATAACAACACCTACTTTTATGTCTTAGCTCTCCGATACCATGCAAAGTTATCCTCTTCATACCCACAACGTAGTTTTATTTCTTGTTTCTAGTTGGAAGCAAACGTTCGGTATACGTAGAGTCGTATCAGTGGCAGATAGGGCTTGAGAGAATATTGATCTTACCTTTAGCTCCTTGTGGGTTCGACACTCCATACTTATCACTTCCACCTTTGGAAACTGCTACGATGATTCCCTTCACTTGGGGATTATCAGCGCGCGGTAGTACCGCTCCGGCGGTTCTATCGCTCGTTGCCTAGTGCAACAGGACCTCACCTGGCTTCTACCGCACGAGCGGTAGTACCGCAACAATGTGCGGTAGTACCGCAAGCGTTTGCGGTAGTACCGCGTCTCGCGGGCTAAGTGGGTGGGTAACGGTTGGATCTTGTCCCCCACTATGTAAAGGGGGTCTTCTTCCCCAAGAAGACCACCTCTTCCCTCCCCAAGCTCCATTGTTGCTCAAAGCTCCATTTTCGCCCGATCTCTCTCCCTAACCAATCAAACTTGTTGATTTTCTAGGGATTGGTTGAGAAGGCCCTGATCTACACTTCCACCAAGAGAAATTTGATCCCCACATTAATCCCTTGCGGATGTTGTTACTCTTGGGTGTTTGAGCATCCTAGACGGTTGAGGTCACCGCGTAGCCACATTCCATTGTGGTGAAGCTTCGTGGTGTCGTTGGGAGCCTCCGATTAAGTTATGGAGATTGCCCCAACCTTGTTTGTAAAGGTTCGGTCGCCGCCTTCAAGGGCACCAATAGTGGAATCACGACATCTCGCATTGTGTGAGGGCGTGAGGAGAATATAGTGGCCCTAGTGGCTTCTTGGGGAGCATTGTGCCTTCACACCGCTCCAACGGAGACATACTTCCTCTCAAAGGGAAGGAACTTCGGTAACACATCCTCGTCTCCACCGGCTCCACTCTTGGTTATCTCTTACCTTTACTTGTGCAAGCTTACATTGTGTTGTATCCTTTGCTTGCTTGTGTGCTAGTTGTTGTTGCATGATATAGGTTGCTCACCTAGTTGCATATCTAGACAACCTATTTTGATACTAAGTTTAATTTGTTAAAGAATAGCTAAAATTGTTAGTTGCCTATTCACCCCCCTCTAGTCAACCATATCGATCCTTTCACCGAGGGTTTCACAAAATATGGAATCTATATGCGAAAGAATGGAGCAAAGGTGGTGCACATGGGGCCTACACGACCATGGGGTGCGGGTCAGCCCCTGGCCGTGTAGGGCCCTTGGCTGGCCCCGTCTGGCCCCGGTACTTTCTGGACTCTTCTTGTTGAGAAAAAAATCATATTAAATCCCGGTAATGTTTCGACCCCAGTGGATGTTGATTTCTTGGAAGATGGTTATAAATAGCGGATAGCGGGCTGGTAGCGGATTGGGGTCTACGCAGTAGAATGCGGATAGTGGGCGATATTGTGCATGCTATGTCCACGTAGCGGATTTGTAAAACACTCGATTATTGTGTATATTTCTAGATCATTAACAAAAAATAATGACATTTAATTTAAGCAATATTGGACACTACTGCCGTTGCGCTATTGCGTATGCAATAGCAGATGCTATATCCGCTATGTGAAACAATGCGTGGAACCAAAAATATGCAGAAAACAACTCGCTTTGGTCACTAAATTAATAAGTTAGTACAAAAAAATAATATAAAAACTATTTAATAGCCATATTATAATAGCATGAAACAATCAAGAATTATAAATACGTTTGAGATGTATCAGCATGGAAGAGACTTTGATGGCAGCTAGGATTAGAAAAAAGGGGGTTGAAGACAAGCAACTAAGTTTTATTTTCTACGTTCTTTTTAGTCTTTAGCCATCTATGCGAAGGCCCAATCGAAAAGGATCGGATCCTACACACATTTTTCAAAATTCAGAAGAACCTTTTTAAAGTGCGAACATTTTTAAAAAATGCAAACATTTTATGAATTTATGTTTTTGAAAGGAGAGACATTTTTTGTAATTTTGAACAATTTTGGAAAACACATTTTTTGAAATTTTTGATCAATTTTCAAAATGTGAATATTTTTGAGATTTCAATAAATGCTTGAATTTCCCCAAAAAATGGAAAAGAAAAATAAACTTTTAAAAAGTAAAAGAAAATACGAAAGAAAAGAAAAGATAAAAAAGAAAAGGAAAACTAAAAACCGGTAAAAACCAATTCAAGAACCTTCTAGAAGATTCCCAAAACGGATTCTTTAGAATGCACCTCTCGCTGATAAAATGGGCAGTCCCATCTTAGTTGATTCGCTCGCTCGCGGTGTGCATTGCAGCGTTAGTTTGTCTCGAGACCTCCCATGCAGAGTTTACAACGCCCATTAAGATTACTGGCGGTCACACGTGCTAGACAGCACGCGACTCATGAGACCATTTGACCAATCATTGAATTTTCAAAAAGTTCACAAATTTGTTTTTTTAAGTTCACAAATTTGAAAAAGATCACAAATTTTTAGAATTCATTTTTTTACAAATTTGTAAAAAGATCGCTAATTTGAAACAAGTTCACTAGTTTGAATGTTCTTTTATGAATTTGTAAAGTCCACTCCATGGATTCAAAAAATTTGATTTGAAATTGTTCATGAAATTGAAAAAGTTCATGGATTCAAAAAGAATTCATATGAAACGAAAAAAAAGCAGAGAAAAACTCAGTCCCGAACAAAAAAAAATAAAACAGCCCAAAAAACTCGATTTTAACCTTCTAGGGTTCCCAAAAACGGTGCAGCGAAAGATGACAGTATGGGTTGGTCTACTTAAAAACATAGCGAAGGGACCTGAGCGCCCTGTATTAGGTACGAAGTAAACGACACTATTTTTCTTTGCTGTTGGTTCAGTGCAATTTTCAAGCTTCGGCGGGTGGCGTACAATCAGAGGAGAAAGAATACTAGTATGCTTTTTAATGTAATTTTGTTTTTTACTGGTCATTCTATGTCCAATTATCTATCCGTTGGGTCATTTTTTATTTTAATCAGATCTAATGATGTCTTTGTTAAGAAAAAAAGTAAAGGGCGCTATGGGCGCCAAATAAATCCGTTTGCCTAAATGTATACGGAGTTGAAACTGAAGGCCTAGCCCATACGTAGCAGCTGACCGTCCAGCCGCGGGAAAAGCACACCCATTTCCCGCCAAACTCGGAAGAAAAATCCCCAATGCCCTTCTCCTAGCCCCCGCCGCAGAGGAGAGAGAGAGAGAGAGAGAGAGAGCGAACGAGCGAGCGAGAGAGAGGGCCTCATTCCGCCGCGCTTGGAACCAAACACCCACAGCCATGGAAATCGTGCGATCCCAACGGCAGCTCGCGGCGGCGGCCGCAGCCGCCAGCGGCGGAGGCAGCGGCGCGGGGGCCCTGCCAACGTACCGTGTGGCGCCGCAGCTGGAGGTGCGGCTGGAGGAGTTCGAGCTCTTCGCCATCGACCGCCTGCGAGGTGCGTTGACCGGCCTTCGTTTCGTGGGGCAATTTTTGGTTCGCTCTGCAGCGCACCTCTTTAGATCTGGTTATTATTAACAGTTAGCGTTTCATGCGAATTTTCTGTGCTGTGTTGGTTAGTGCTGAAGGGGATCTCGGATGGGCTATCGCGGGGGAAGAGGCCGGAGGAGATGGAGAAACTGGTGAGCCATGCTCTCTTGCTCCGTTGATCTATTTCGGCGCCTTCCGCTAGAAAGCTACATATTTGGGAGTTTTTGCAGATTTTTGGTACAAGCAGGTGAAAGTATCAGTAAATCTTGCTGCGTGTAGACCTCGATCTGAGTTTGATTTAGAAGAGACGCATGGACAATTTATAAGTTGAACTCAGGCTCTTTTAGATGTCCACACGATGTTCCTTTTGGATATTTCCATTTTATTATTTGAAAATTTCTTGATAAAATTTAATGTATTCTAAATTCAAGTTGCAAGTGTTTCTTAGATCGAGTATATATTAAGGTAAATTTTTGGTAAGTCTAGTTATGGATTTAGCATATGCTTCTCCTTGATATCTAGGCAAGCAAGTTAAGTATAGATATCTGAAGCCTTGTTATGAATGGTGATTAAATGTTTGAATCAAACTGAAATGTATGATTCTCCTTGACACTTAGGTAAGCGAATTGTGGAAGGCACATATGAGGCACCAGGATCCAGCAGAGACTTTGAACAAGGACATAATATCTCACTTTGTGCTCCGTCTTGTATACTGCAGAACGTAAGCATAACATTCTTGCAGTTACATTTTGGATTCATCAGGCTGGTGGTTTGTTTCTGCGATTTTGATCAACTTATTGGAACACTGTTTGTTTACCTACCTTCTAGGGAGGAATTGCGTAAGTGGTTTCTCTCCATGGAAAATACACTGTTTCGGTATCGCTTTCGTCTCGAGAGTCCTGAATCACAGGTGGCTTCTTCTCTATTTGTCATGTAACTGAACTTAAGGAAAATAATATACTCCATATGTTTTAACCATGCTTGTCCTACTGTCTTTTTCAGAGGCTTCTTATGAGTGAGTTTCAGCTTCCATACAAAGCATTGCCACACTCGGAATTCGAGGTATAGATTATGGACATTAATAAAATAGTTGAGCACTTGGATGTTGATGCTTCAGAGTAATGTAACTTCTCGGTTTCATGCTGTAGGCTGTGAAAGATAAGTTAAGCCAAGTTGCACGTTCCATTGGTCAATCGGCAAGCGGTATGGAACACTCTTTGCTGGTTTAGTTTGATTTGTACCTTGAAAATAAGTGGCACAGGTGCCCACATATTCAATTTGGATTTGTCACTGCTTTTAACTTATTTAGGTGCAGATTTCTATTCCAAGGCATTATAACAAATTACAGAATGATCTGCTTTGGATTACGTCCAATTGTTGTATGATCTGAAATCACGACTAGTTATGTACTGTCTGATACAGTGGCTGGACCACTGGGATTGAACTCTGGAGATATCTCTAAAGAAAATGTATTTGCAATGCATAGCATTGTGATGTGAAACTTTTAGTACTTCAACCTTTGTCACCGTTTGTCAATTGTTCTTTATGCTGTTCAAGTAGAAACGTTCTTATTGGCATTTGAGTTCTTGAACTTACGAGCTAACTTTTTGTATTTCATTTTGCAGTTGAATCTGTGTTCTTCAAGGTATGTGCACAGTCTATCTTAGTTTTAAATCCCATATATTTGTTTTAAGTTTTTGTTCCTGTGATTGAGCAACCTAACTAAATAATGCTTAAACCCAATTAAGGTACCTTTTGAAGAAGTTCCAGATCTTGTTGCCAGCCGCCGAGTATTCCTTTCAAAGGGCTATGCTTATGTTGCGATGAGTCAGGTTTGATGTGAACATGAGAATGCAAACTTCTTATTTGGTTAATGCCCATGCTAAACATATCTGCATAAATATGCCAGGTGGTTTCACTTGTGGTAACCCAGTTCCGCTGCAATATCTCAAAGGCACTTGTTTTAACAAATAGGTAAATGGTAACCTTGTATTTTTCAAAGTTGTACTTGCTTATTTTGTAGGAAATATTTCTTGTGGTCTTGATATATGCTACCTGATTGTGTATTTTTAACAATATTGTATCTCCCTTGTACCTTATGCATACATAACAATAGTGTTTTTTGTCTCATCAATCAGCCTCCATTCATGTTTAGACAAATAAAAAGACTTGAGTTTGTAGTTGTTTGCATGATTACACTGTTTCGTTACTTTGAACTTCCCTTCCATCTTGGCATTCGTTTTTGAACTTAGCACTTGTATGGCTGTATATGAGTAAAGACAATCTCTAATACCTGAAACAATTCAAGCACAGGAAATGGACTGCGACCATTAAGGAACAAGAAAAGGATAGGTTGACTCCTGTAAGTATAAGTGCACAATTCCCAGTTTTTTTCTCAGGCTTATCTTCTAGTAACATGTATGATGTATATTTCTTGAACAGATTGTTGAAGCGTTAAGCAATGCATATTTTGGACCTGATTACTCTCAGGTATACTGTTACACCTGTACTTTTCAACACATTATTTTCGATGCTTCACTAAATTACTGAACCTTTTGGTTTATAATCAATATTTTATACAGCCAAATGATGCTACTGAGATTTCGCCGAAGGATATTGATCAACTGGCTAGAACTTCTTTCCCTCTTTGTATGCGCCATATGCTAGAGAAGGTCAGGCACCTTAAAAGTTATGTACATGACTTACCTTTTGATCAGGTTATTTAGTGTTTGCTTTTTGGCAGTTGAGAGAAAACCATCATCTCAAACACGGGGGTAGAATGCAGTTTGGTCTTTTCCTCAAGGTAATACGACGAGTTAAAGCTGAATCTTAGTTTCATAAGCACCAATAATTTATTTTATTTATGCCGTGTTAATGTACCGGGCTGCTCTTTATGCCGTGTTAATGTACTTCTGAAACTTTATTATTTAGGGTGCTGGGCTAAAGCTGGAGGATGCTCTCACATTTTGGAGATCGGAATTCTCTCAGAAGGTACCTGTACTTTTCCTGGTGAATATATGAATCTGCAGCTTTATTTCTGTGGAAGTGTCCGAGAAAACTTTTATTGTTGAGAGACCATATGCAAACCTCTCAGCGTTTTTATGATGTTGAAGTTGTGTTAAGCAATACTTTTTGTATGACTACTTACTGCACTCTTACCTGTAGTGCTGTAAGTTAATCAGATATAGTTTCTAGTTTCTATTGCTTCACTGATGCTGAATCTCTTACGGATAAGGTTGGCTCTGAGCGATTTGACAAGGAATATGCATATAGTATCAGACACAATTATGGAAAAGAAGGAAAACGAACGGTAAGCCCCTTGTTCTATGTACATAACTTAATATTAGTAACTCTTGCCTTTTTGATGGAAAATTGATAACCTGTTAAATGGTTGCTGCAGGATTACACTTCATATTCATGTCAAAAGATCATCTCCGCTACACCTGGCGTTGGTGATCATCATGGTTGCCCTTATCGACATTTTGGGTATTATTCTCATTTATAGTGTCCTCTTTAAATAATAGTTATCAGAATAGCTAAAAGCTTATATTTTTTGTGGTTACCCTGAACTTTCTACTAGCGTTAATTGCCTAACAGTGTCTCTGAAGTATGAGAATATGGGGCCTTGTATTCTGCATGTTAAAGGTTTTGGACTGACCTGAATGGCAGCATGTTGAATCCAAAAAAATCCAGGAAATTTACTGGATCTCCTAATATTTGTTCCATGTGTTTACCCCCTTTTTTTGTGTTGTATTTGTAGTGAAGAGAACCTGAGAGCAGCTCTCAACAATATGGGTGTCGGTGGAAATGCTTTGGAAGGGATACTCGATAAAGTGAAGAACAGGCATTACCAGGTATTTTACCCCAGTCCTTAGTTTCATTAGCAGTGTTCTATTATCGACTAACCAAATCATCTGATCCATGCGACAATGCAGCTAGCTTGCACAATGACTTTCGAGGCAACTCATGGTGTGTCATGTGATACCGGAATCAATCATCCTAATCAGTATTTCAGCGAAAGCCAGAAAGTCTTGCAAGCTAAGGTGAGTTAGATAGTTGATTACCCATGAAACTGTGATTCCTTCTTTTTTTCAGTATATAAGGAATTGGAATTGACACTAATATTGGTTCATTCTGCAGAACCAAACAGTACAGAGTCAGTTATCGACCTAAGTTGGGATGCTCCTGCAGAAAGCAGTCCATCCACCAAGTAGAAACCCAGGTTTTGACACTACTGTTTTGGAAGTTGTAACTTTGTACTTGATGATTGAATGTTAACTGCATTTTGTCCATTGTATAACATTTCTAATGTGTGACAGCAATTACTGTAGACGTGCTGCTCACCATTTTTTTTTGGACCTGTGATGAATATTTCTGCTGCCATTCGAGTTTCTCAAATATATAATGCTCATGATACTTAGCTTTAAGCATTTATCTTCTTTTTTGAGGAAACTGCCAGGAGCATTGCCAACAGTAGCAGGAGTGATTTAGTGGGTCACTGTTTTAGAGTACCAAGACCAAAGAAACCCTCAATTCTACAGTAGTCTACACCCAAATGTCTGTAACACTAACTGCCTGTCGATTATTGTCCCCAAAGCTAGAGAAGCCACCTCGCGGTAGTCCATCCTAATTATTTTTTTAGAAAATGGAAGATATTATCCTAGTTGCATTGAAAATTATCTTGTTGCACTCTTTCCAGACCTTCCATAGGATGTATAGGATTTGACTGCTCCTGCCAACTGTATTTTGGTGTAACAATGTAGTCCCTTCCCTCAAATCATCCACTGATTCAAAGGACCGCATGTTCACTATGCTCCCAATCGCAAGCCACTGTTTATCAAATTGCCAACTCGAATGATAAAGGGCACTGAATACAGTTGTGGAGGGCTGTCTCATGGGCTTGAAGGCAAACCTAAACTGGTTGTAAGGCCACTCCCTCACCGCAAGGACATCTGATGTGATGATGCGCCTATGAAACATCGGGCAGGAGAAGAGTCTGCGCTTTAGCTCCGTGTGGGCTTTCCAATTTTTTTTTTCCTGGACCATGCATGAGAGCTGCATGTTTCATTAAGATGATACAACGCCAAAAAAGGCACAACCCATACAACATCATAGAGACACGACCTAACTGCAGAACCAAACCGACCTAAAACCGCCAAACCAAGAATTCACGGTCTGCGGCTAGAAGACCATCAAACCCAACCTAGACAAGAGCAATAGTGCTGTGTATGACATGAAAGCAGGAAAACATCCACTATAAGAGCTTGTGCAACAGTCGGCAACAACATGACCCAAACATGACTACAACGACGACAATGACTAAAGCACAAGCAACACATGGACAAGTCCGCCACCAACCTTGAACAAACACCACTTGCTTGAGCATAGGCATGGCATGGCGTCATCGAGTGACCGAGGCCACCAGCCCAACGCTATTGGACCAGCCGCCACTAAGGCCATAGGAGGACTGCGGGGTGGACGGGCATGAACCGAAGGGGAGCAGGAGGGGCGTGCAAGCAGCAAAGAGGGCGCCAACCGTTACCAACAACCAAGGGGCAGGGGAGCGGGACAAAGGCTAGCTGTGGAGCCAGAAGAGGAGGTTGCCGCACCACCGCAAGCCAATGACATGCAGCCCCCCCCCCCCCCCCCAATGACCATATGGTGCCAGGCTGGTCTGTGACAAGCGATCAAGTCCAACCATCGTTATGAGTCGACGAGAGGCATGAGCACTAGATCATCACTACTGGATTTGGCCGTGTAGAGAGGAAGAAGGTTTGGGATGCAACTCACAATTACATTCATTGGCACCCAATGCTTATATACACGTACAAGTGCAGCTCACGTCCTCAACTAATCCCTACTATCAACCCATTAACTAAGAAGATTTAGGAGGCGTGGCTGTTAGCAACCAATCCTAAGGAACCGGTTCTACTCCGACGATGCATAGGCTGGATCGAATTTCCTCAAAGGTTGATGTCGGTAGCCCCTTTGCCATCAGATCTGTAGACTGCTGGGCTGTGGGAACGTGCTGAACACAAACACGCACGAGAGCCACCTGCTCGCGCATGAAATGGATGTCGAGTTCGATGTGCTTGTTGCATCAATGATGCGTGGGGTTGGTGGATAGATAAACGACAGAGACGTTGTCACAATACACCATGGTAGCCTTGGAGACGTTGCAGTGCAGCTCATGAAGAAGTTGACGAGGCCATGACACACGAACACTCAACGATAACATTGGCCACAACCTGGTACTTCGCCTCGTTGTTGGAGTGCAACACCGTGGCTGACTCTTTGAGGACCACGAGATGAGCGATGGCCTGAGGAAGACGCAATAGTCGGACGTCGGTTGGCGGGTGTTTGGGCAATTGGCCCACCATGCGTCTGAGTACGCCACAATATCGATTGAGGACGCCACGTGCAAGGTGAGCTGAGAACCTTGGTGCAACAAATGTACTGGAGAATCGCTTCACCAGGTTCTGGTGAGCGTCACGCCATGATTGCATGTGGAAGCGCACCTATTGGACGACATACTTTAAGTTCGGCCGGGTGAGTGTCAAATACCGCAGTGTCCCAATGATGAAGCACTAGAAGGGGGTGTCCGGTGCAGGTGAGCCATCGTGTGTGTAGAGCTTTGCCATGGCGTCTGGGTGTTGCTGTGGGCTTGTAGTTAAGCATGCCGGTGCGCTTGAGCAGCTCGTGTGCATACTTCTGCTGATAGAGGAAGAAGCCGTCCGAGGATGCATCACTTTAATGCCGAGGAAGTAGTGTAGAGGACAAAGGTCCTTGATGGCGAACTAGGTGCATAGGTGGGCGGTCATATATCGAAGGAGCTCCTTGGAGGACGCCGTCAATATGTGACGTTGATGTAGAGCAACAGGTATGCCGTGGCAGCGCCATGGCATAGGTGGGCGGTCATATATCGAAGGAGCTCCTTGGAGGACGCCGTCAATATGTGACGTTGATGTAGAGCAACAGGTATGCCGTGGCAGCGCCATGGCGATACACAAAGAGCGAGGCATCAAAGCGCATGGAACAAAAGCTGAGGAGTTGATGGCAGGCTGTGATCCGCTAGTACCAGGCATGTGGTGCTTGCTTACTCTCGCACAACAAACGAGAGAGTAGACATACATGGTCGGGGTTGTTGCCATTGACGAAGCCGATGGGTTGATGGCAGAAAACCTGTTTGTCGAGGTTGCCGTGAAGGCGCTGAAGACATCCATCTGGTGCACCGGCCAAACATGAGAGACCGTGAGCTAGAGGGCAGTGCAGACCGTGCATCGTTTGACAATCGACGTGAAGGTGTCGGTGAAGTCGATGCCGGTACGTTGCCGAAAGCCATGAACCACCCACCGTGCTTTGTACCGCTCAAGAGTGCCGTTGAGACACAACTTATGTTGGAAGACCCACTTCCTACTGATCACATTGGTGTGCCATGGTCGTGGGACGAGTTGCCATGTCTTGTTCCGTTGCAAGGCGTCGAACTCTTTCACGCATGAATTCTCCTACTTCCTCTGTCTTCCGGCAAGACCAACCCTTTCTCTAGTGCGCTAGCCGAGTCTCTCAACATTGCTACCCTTCGCCACGTCAACATTTCTGAATATGTTCCGATTCGTCCTGACCTCAATGACCCGACCTTCTATGTTTAGAAAACATATTTCTCCCTTGCCTTCTGCTCCTTCCAAATTCGTGATCACATCGACTGGTCTGTTGGCGTGCAAGCCATGAAGCCATGAAGGTTGACCATGACTGGTCCTCTGTTGACGCCGCCATCATTCATTGGCTTTACCTGATGGTCTCCTAGGAGATTTTCAACATTGTGGTTTGCGAGGGCGAAGACCCCTATTCTGTCTAGACGAAGGTTGCGGCCCCTTCCAGACAACAATGTGCAACACGCCGTCTTCCTCCTGCATGAGTTCTTGGGCCTCTACCAGGGTGATTCCCCCATCGATGAGTAATTCATGCCCTTGAAGATGCTTGCCGACGAAATGCGCGAGATCGACACGTTGGTCACGAACTTCCGCTCTAATACCATGTAGAGGAAGAAGATTTGGGGTGCAACTCACAATTATATATTCATTGGCATCTAGTGCTTATATACACGTACATGTGTAGCTCATGTTCTCAATTAATCCCTACTATCAAGCCATTAGTTGAGAGGATTTAGGAGGCGTGGCGCTTAGCAACATTTCCTAAGGAATCGGTCCTATTGTGTGCATGTGCTAACAGATACGCGTAACAGGTCGAGATGAACAAGAGGAGCTGGATCTGGCTTAGATGACCGAGATGGGAAGGGGGATGACGGGGACGACCTGGGAATGAAGGGATCATGCCGGGAACAACTAATAACATGACCATTAGGTCCAGCCCACCCACGTCGCCGACACCAGAGACCACCATCCATTTGACTACCATATTAGGAGCATGGACAATCCAAAGCGAAGTGCGATGGGTGCCTCGTCGCTGCCGTCCTTGGTGGCCGCAAAGACTTAGCCGGCGGCAAGGAGGGGGAGATGGTGGGGAAGGCCAGAGCAACTAGGGGTTTTCCACTCGAGTCACCCTGCGACTCGGGGGTCTCCTTTCCAAATATTTCTAGTTTCAAACTTTGTGAAACAATCCTAAAATTTGATTCTATGCGCCGTCAAAGAGATTCCCAATTCTCTCATTTCCAACTTATCAGAGTTTGCCCTGCTAGGATCAATGCTGGCTGAGCTGATAAGGTTCACAAGCCAATCATTTAGCGAATGGGTAACACTTCATCATTTGGAAAACCATGACCAAGTAGTACAATTTCAAACAGTTTTGATGGATATCTTACTTTGATATGGTGTCAACGTGCCGGACATGTGCCGTGATACATACTGTTATCTATCTGTACAACTTCGTTACTATTAGATACACCCTTATAATACAAATAATTGAGAGAGTCGGCATTTTGCCTTTACACGAGCTTCCCAAATCTTGCCATACTTTGAGAAGAGTCTGCATTTTAGCTCTGTGCGGGCTGTCCAAATCTTTCCTGTCCCAATTTCTGGGAAACAACCAAGAAATTTGTTCCTATGCACATGGCACCAGATCGATACCTATTTCTCTCATTTCCACCCAATTAGTTCTGCTCTCCTAGGATCAATGTTGGCCAAGCTGATATGGTTTAACAAGCCAAACCTTTAGACATTGTTCCAAATATTGGCCAGTTAATCGCCATCTCGGTTCGTTAATCGCTACTCGGCGGGTCGCCGGATAGCCGATTAATTGATTTATCAGCCGATTAACTAGAAAATTCGCCCGTTTATCCCTACTTAACACCCGACCGATATGCTATCAATTACCGATGTCCTGAACATTGCCTTTAGTGAATGGGTAGAGGTTCATCATTCCGAAAACCATGACTGAGTTGTGCGATGTCCAATAGTTCTGGGTAAAACAAATGGGGAAAATTGTACATATACCACTAAGTTTGGAAAATTATACAAATTTATAATTACAACTGATGTAATAGCTTTGGTACCATTAGCAAGAGATGAAATAGTGTTTATTTGCTACTGATAGCCCTATATGAGGTGAAAAACACACTTTTAGTTTTGTTTTTGAAATTATATGAAACACATGTTTTCTCTTTTAAGGGTAGTAGGGTCATTTGACCATGGTGAAACTTGTCTGGTCCTTGTCATCAAAGTTTAAAAATATCTACTTGTCATGTTTGCAATGGTACTAGAGCAATTTCTGACGGATGTATGGCAGATGCACAAGTGCACACTCTTGGAGTGGTAGATATACAATATTAATGCATATAATTCAGCTTTCTGCTAGGTATACAATTGGTCCACATAAATAGAAGTGTATTATTTAATCATTCTCAAAAGGAAACTGTTCTATCATTCTCAAACAAGATCTGGCAAAATGGCAAATCATCTAGTTTAGAATAAGGATCATGTTGGTTTCTTGCATAACACAGTATCGTAATAACTGAACACAAGATTTCCATAAAATAGGCAACTCAAGATTTTGGGCAGATGTTAAATTTTGGTTAACAAAGAGTAACTAGGTATGCTACGACAGAACTCATTCCGTGTCTTATTTTCTGTCCCTAAACTCTACAGCAGCTCGGTGTCGAATCAAGAGTGGTGCTTGACTGCAAAGTTGCCAGTACATGGAGATCAAGTTTGCTCATGTTTAGCCTGATGTGTGGAGCGACATAAGCTGCTCGCTGGGGTTGGGGGAGTTCCAACTGCCGGTCCATGGGGTCGCATCCTGTGCTACTATTAGCAACATAAGAGAAACTTAATCTATTGTCGTACAACAGTACTCGTCAAAATGAGAGCGAATAGAGATTGATATGGATTTTGGTAGTACTGAATCTTCTAGTACCACCGACTTGTGAACACCCTGATCAGTTGTGCTGCTTCTTGGAGAGGAATATTATGGAGTACGTACGCATGTTCTTCATTTCATATAGGCGTCTGTTGATGTTTTGTAGAAGGCAGAAAAATCACTAAATACTGACCAGAGATATCCTACTGCCATCTTACTGTTAAACATTTGGAACATCAATTTTCTGCTGTTGTCTGGTCAAAGATAAGAACAGTCTCGTGATCTAGACGTTGGTAACTTTGTATGTTAAGCTCGGATTACATATGTTCAACTCAAACATCACGGGATTTTACACAACACACGCACAGCATCACTCAAGCAAAACAAGATCGAAAAGCTTGCTACGCAGCAGGGTACTTGTTCCTCCGGCACGTCAGCGCTCGTGCATGCGCTCGAGCCTGAGCCGCTCCTGCACCCTCGATATGTACAAGGCGGCACGGCGGTCAATGTCAGCGTCGCCTCCCGGTCCGTCGCAGTGCTTGCTGTTGCCAGGCGCCATCACCTGCACAGTGATCACCCCCTGCGGCGGAGCGGGCGTCAGCGGCCATGGCGCAGCGGCAGGGGGCACCGCCTTGTTGCCTGCCTGGACCGGTGCGGCAGGGGCCGCTGCCGCGGGCGACCGGGGGTAGAAGGGCATCGCCGTCTTGTGCCTCGTTGCTCTGGCACGCTTGTACAAACCGATGTCCATTGCACAGGTGAGGTGTCGTTGTATGTTTCTTCCCGAGAAATTGGATCTTTTGCCCCGTTTCTTCTCTACTTGTGCGGTGTGTAGGCTCGAGGTATTCCGTTCATGGCAATTTATAGTAGTTTCTGAATCCTTCTTTCTAGTAAATGTTAGCCATTCTCTGTTTCAACAATCTGCATTCGGCCAATTTGCAGTGGCTAAACTCAGCGAACGTTGCGCTCCTACCCAAAAAAGAGGGCGCGGAGGAGATCTCGGATTACAAACCGATAAGCCTCATTTATGCCATTGCAAAAATTATTGCTAAGGTCCTCGCTGCCAGACTTAGCCCTCACATGCATGCCCTCATCTCCAGCGCGCAAAGTGCCTTCATTAAAAAGAGATGCATTCATGACAACTTCATGTATGTTCGGGGCCTTGCTGGTCGGCTCCACAAAAGCAAGACCCCCGCGCTTCTCTTCAAGCTTGACATCCGCAAAGCTTTTGACTCCGTGCGATGGGAGTACATCATTGATCTCCTCCAACGGAGGGGGTTCCCACCGCGGTTTCGGGAATGGATCACCGCACTGCTCCGGTCTTCATCCTCGCGGATCCTGCTTAATGGCGTGCCCGGCCCCCTCATTATGCATGGCCGTGGTTTCCGCCAAGGAGACCCAATCTCTCCGCTGTTGTTCGTCCTCGCCATTGACCCCCTACAGCAGATCCTCGACATTGCCACCAGGCGCGGGTTGTTGCACAAGTTTAAGGGGCGTCGTGCAATTTTCCGCACCTCCCTTTATGCTGATGATGCGGCCGTCTTCATGGCCCCGGTCAAGCAGGACATTGATAACTTCGCCCTCATCCTGAATCACTTTGGGAAGGTTACAGGTTTATGTACAAACTTCCAAAAGAGCTTAGTTGTTCCTATCCGGTGCGGGAACGTAAACTTGGATGAGACCCTCTCCGCGCTTCCCGCTGCTCGGACCTCCTTCCCCATCAAGTATTTGGGGCTGACACTGTCAATCCGCCACCTGAAGGCGGCGGACTTTCAATTCCTTGAGGACAAGGTGGCTGCCAGGCTGGTGCCGTGGGATGGGCAAAATATTACCTCCATTGGGCGTGGAGCTCTTGTCAAATCTGTCCTCACCTCCCAGGTGATCTACCACATCATCGCTCTCAAACCGCCGGTGAGTACACTACGTAATATTACCAAGATTGAGAGGGCGTTTTTATGGGCTGGCACAAACAAGGTAACAGGGGCGAAATGCAAGGTCAGCTGGAATTTGGTTTGCAGACCGACTGAGTTGGGAGGTTTGGGGATCCTTGATCTTACCAAATTCGCGAGAGCTCTCAGATTGAGATGGTTGTGGTTTGAATGGGCGGAGCCCTCCAAGATGTGGGTGGGCATGGCCAACCCTTGTGATATTCTGGACCGAGATCTCTTCTATGCATCTTCGTACATCACCATAGGCAACGGGGCACGCGCTCCTTTCTGGGATTCCCCTTGGGTTGATGGGGATAAGCCCGCCAACATCGCCCCTCTCATCTTCGAGGCGTCCAAACGCAAGAATTGGACTGTTAGGGAGGCCATGCATGAGGACAAATGGCTATCGTCAATTAAGCTTCCCGACCATTGGACCATGGAGCACATTCGGCAGATCGTCACCTTGTGGGCTCGATTGCGAGTCATTCCTATATCGGAGGACACGGAGGACACAATTACTTGGAAGCACACTCTTGATGGAGCTTACTCCGCCACTTCTGCGTACAAGGCGCAACTTCTTGGGACGGTTCGTTCGTCCATGCACTTCGCGGTTTGGAAGGCTTGGGCGCCACCCAAGATGAAATTTTTCGCTTGGCTTGCGATTCAAAACCGTATCTGGACGGCGGATAGATTACAGAAAAGGGGGTGGCCCAACTGTGGGCTCTGCCCGCTTTGCAAACAAACGGGCAAGACCGTTCATCACTTATTCTACAAGTGTCGCTTCTCCACTAGAATTTGGGGGATGATCAAGGGATGGCTCAATCTAGACTTCATCAACACCTCGGTTTGGATGACTAGGCGTTCCATCCACGATTGGTGGATCAACATGTCGGGCGTCGGCGTGCCACACCGGAAAGCCATCGCTTCCCTCACCATGTTAACTTGTTGGACTATCTGGTGTGAAAGGAATGCTAGGGTGTTCCAACACAAGTCTACTCTGCCGTCCGTCCTATTACTCAACATTCAGCGGGAGGCTAAGCTTTGGGTCATGGCAGGAGCCAAACATTTGGGTCTCTGTCGGGTGGTAGGTGCGACATATGCCAACGGGTGGCTTATCATGGTAGGAGCCAGTAAGACGTCGCCGGTGCCTGGAAACGGGATGAGGCGAAGACATGCACGCCGGCGAATCTTACCCAGGTTCGGGGCTCTTCGTGGAGATAACACCCCTAGTCCTGCTCTGCGGGGTCTCCGCATGATCACTAGATCAGAAAGAGTAGCTACAAATGCTCCTAGAGCTGTCGGGTTCAAGGGAGAAGAAGAGCAAGGCTAGCTCTCACTTCCCTCTCTATATGGTGTGTGTGTAACTCTAAGAAGCCAACCCTTTGCATGGGTGCCCCGGGGGGTTTATATAGGCCTACCCCCAGGGGTTACAATTGTAATCCGGCTGGGCGCGGGTCCCAGTCGTCAGTGTCTGCGCTCGCCGGCTTCTCCGCCGACAGGTGGGTCCCGCCGGCTGCCGCCCTTTGGGTCGACAGACCGGCCCCACCACCCGGGGGTCTTGTCGGCGGTTGTTTACTGTAGCCTCGCCTCTAATGACGAGGGATTTGTCAAGGTAAGCGTGGCTATGGCCGAGGCTCTCACTGTAGCCTTACCTCGTCTTGTCTCCTTAATGTGGCTCATGCTTCGAGGG